>NC_028452.1:11069465-11168649 GCF_000263155.2 Setaria italica | reverse complement strand
ACAATCATTACATAAAAATGAAACATCATATTCGGTGCTACATGAAACAATAAAAGAAAAATATATAATATCAAAAGAAAAAGGAAAAAAGAAAAAAAGATTGGCGCGTCCCACCGCCCGCGCCCTGCGTCTCGGGCCAGCCGCCACGCATGCCACCCGCGCCTGGGGCTGGTCGCCGCTGCCCATACCCCCGTGCCTGGTGCCGGCCGCACGCCCACTGCCCCACCCCACCTCCGTCCTCACTCGCACCGGTTGCCCAAAGGATCCGCCGTCGTCAACCCTCTGGAGCCACCCTCGCGTGAGGCTGCCACTCCACGGCCAACGGGAAGCACCACTTCCTCCCGCATTGTCGTCTGCGTTGGTGACCCTTGGGGCGGGGGGGCATGTTCGCTTCAGCTTATAAGCCGGCTGAAAAGCTGAAACGGCTGATTTGTTGTGAGAGGAAAACACTGTTTGGTGGCTGATAAGCCGGCTGAATAAGCTGAAGCGAACAGGCCAATAGGGGCAGAGGTCGGGACCTCACACCCCCCTCAATGACGTCCATCCTCTCCAGATCCGGAACTAAGGTCTCCATATCTACCAATTGGAGGCTCGATTTTGCACTTGATTGGAACGATTTGGAGTGGATTATAGATGGGAGGTAGATGGAAACGAGAAGAAGAGGAGAACACGCTCCTACTCATGGCGGTTAGAGGTGTTGTGGCATAGCGCTCGAAGCGGGAATGGGGTTAGACATGGGGAGGACGAGTGCTTGCCAGGGCGACGGCGAGGACGACAAGATGTGCAGCGCCTGGGCGACGGCGAGAATAGGGCAAGATGTGAATGAGTGGATAGAGCGGAGGTTAAGTGGTAATTTTTGTATTTCTATGTGTGGGTCCCACGTAATAAACAGATGGTAACACACAAATGTTTTCTACTACTATACTTGCAAAGAGAGGACTATTAGGGACAACGCACCAACATATTAGGAACAGGTGAATAATAATGTGAGAGCAAGTAAGTGTGGCGGAACCGCCCAACTTAAGCTGGTTTAAGTGCGCCTAATCGCCATCGGATCAGCAATTATCCGAAACGCACCTAAAACAGCATAAGTCCGGTAGTCCGTCGAGTGTCCCTAGGACTCCTCGAAAGATCCACGACGTGTCTCATAGCCATACATCAGGATAGTATCCGCGATGAGATAATATCAACAAACATTACATTTTTACATACATATAGAAGATACGAGTTATTACAGAACATAGATTGAAGCAAACTTAGTAGTGCAGTGTTAGACAGCGTTCTAAGATTTAAACATAATCAGTCCGGGAGGAGATGAGCATTTGAAACTTCTTTTCTAAGGGTATTGTGAGACTCATAACAATACCCTAGAGCTTCGGGGTTTCCTCCTCTGTAGACTCCTGCGGAGCTTCTGAAAAGATAGCCACAAGGGAAAACCCTGAGTACGGGGTACTCAGCAAGTCTTACCCGACTAACCAATATAATAGTTTTTCTTAGGATGTATATGATGGCTTTTTGGTGTACCTGGCTGATGCAACTTTTCGCCGAAAAGCTTACTACAGGTGATGCCTTAGTTTTATCTTTTATTTGGGTTAAGTCATTATCTAACCATTCTAAATGATGAGCAGAAAGTAAAAGCAACCATAGATATTAAGTCATACATCAAATATTAACAGAAAGATATATATATTGCATGAATTAATACTACGATGCTCAACAGTGATCAAGTGCATTCATAACCGAGAATTGCGGCGATCCGGATCAATTTACATCCTGCAAGAGAGTACCCTGATCACCAGATTTATACGACTGTCCAGGTCGTACATAACAACCTCTCGATTAGCAAAATTAATGATTAGGAATACGACTACCCGGACCCAGGGATGCACCCCCACATGGGACCCCATGTCTGGTCCGATCACCATGTGAGTTTCAGGCTACGCCCCTGCCAATCTCCAGCACGTCAAGCGCGGGTACGAAGTATTCCCGATCATAGAGTTTACTAACCTACTGGGCTTTACTGGTCCCATACCCAGTAAATGATCAGATGCTTATCACTTGATCAAAGGTTAAGACAACGAATCGGGCCTTAACCAAATTAATCTAGCAGACAGAACTACATCTCTAGCTTCTGTCCGCTTCTCACTTTCCAAGATATCTTTTCATAAGCAACATGTATGACTCAAAAGTTTTCCTTAAGGTTGGTAAACCAAGCATGTAAGCAAGTAAGCAATTCTAGACTTGGGTATCTTCTAAGGTTTGAACAAGTGGCAAAGATGTCCTTAAAACAAGGCATGATCATACACAATAATAGGTTTCAAGCAACTCCTAGACTTAGTGCATCCATATAGCAATTAACCGATAATTAGACACATGAAATAACGACTCCAAAATAGATAGGTATAAATGCACCGGGGCTTGCCTTGTTCGCTTAAAAAGTTAGTATCTTCTGACGGGTTGGCTTCACAGGGGACTAATTCAAAAACTTCTTCGAACTCCGAAGGTCCTTCTGAAAATTCCAAATATTCTTCTTCTGGTGCTTCGGGATCTATAGCACAACACATGCAGGGGTTAGGAATGCAAATTTTTGAGTAAAAGACTATACAACTTTCCTTCATGATAAAGTTGTAAGCCAACAAAGACTATACAATTTATCATGATAAAGTTGCAAGTCAACACACAAAAACCTAAAACGATTAGCCCTCAATTTTATTTTCTTATTTAACCCTCCTTAAGGCTTTTTCTTTTATTTTTAGAAAAAGTTATAATTAATTTCTAACTTGAAAATCTAATTTCCTATGAGTTAAGAATAATTTGTGATTAAGAAAATGTTATTTTATATTTTGTACATTTTATAAATATTAAGTATTTATTTAATTACCTTAAAAGGAAGGCATTAAATAAATACCCGAATTTTTTTATTATTTTCCTAGGGTATAAAAATTTTAATGCATAAAGGAAAATAAAACAAGCCTATCAAAATTGGTTTCACTAATTTTGGACACTCCTAGAAATTTCTGTGATTTAAATGGTATAAATCGGATTTAAACTAATTATTCTACAAAGGAAATCTAATTTTTCCCGAAAAACACCCTGGAAAACTTTTCTTACGCAGCCTGACTCTACCCCCTCTCATGCGCACTGGGCCCCACGACGCGGACCCACCTATTCACTGCTCCACTTACCCGCCGGCCATTTCTCCCCCTGACGGGCCCCGTGGGCCGTTTTCTTTTTCTTTCCCCTTTTCTGGCCCGACACCGGCCCAATGGCCCTCTTCCTTTTTCCTCTTTCCTTCACGGGCGCGGCCTGCCTCCACTGGGCCTCCGGCCCCTTTCTCTTTTATGGCCGACCGCGTGCGCGCTACTGGGCCTCAAGGCCGCGGCCCAACAGACGGCCGCGCCCCGGCCTCTTTCTCCTCTCCTCCTTTCTCTCTCTGTCGCGCGGGCCTGAGCATCCAGGCGCTTCTTCCTCCTCCCGCCAAAACGCGCGCGCGACAGGGGGCGGCGCGACTCGCCGGCCGGCGCCCCACCGGCGGCGAAGCTAGGTCAGGACAGCACCCCTATGCTTTCACGCACCCGCGCGCGGCAACAGCTCCTCAAGAGATGGCCGGAGCCACTCCCTCCACGGCGGCGGGCGGCGACACCTTCGGCCGGCTGCGGCTACTCACGACTGCGGCGCAAACTACTCGAACGACTGCTTCTACACCATCCTAGTACCCTAAGGACTCGCCTACTACTACTTAAGAAGAAAGGGGACCGGCGCAAGGTAGTGCTCACCGTGAGCGGGAGGCGCGGCGACGGCGGACAGAAGCGGCGGTGGTTCCAGGCGTGACGGCAGAGAAGCTGGGCAACAAGGTTCTAGGGTTGCTGGTGGGGTGTGGGCGGAGGTGTGGACGGAAGGAATCGACGGGAGGTACGGTGTAGCGGTGGAATTTTGCTCGGCGGCGGCGGCTCGGACAGAGGAAGTGGCGGCGGTAAAAAGAGCGGCGGTGAAACGGCGGCGCGGGAGCGGTAGTTATTCAAGCGTTTTACTGCGCGCATGGGTGACACCGTGGCCTACTCGTAGACTTACGTGGTGAAGAGGTGGCCTAGCTGGTTGCGCTGGCGAGTGACCGACGGCGGCGGCGGCGACACGTCCCGTTGCTCTGTCATCGTTCCCCTTTCTTTCTTCTGATGCCCGAAATCTTCAGAGCTTCATCACGGTCGATTTCCAATCCGACGGTCCCCAAGTGCCTTAACAGAAGTTGGAGATAAACTTGAATCCTCCAACTTTTATTTTGGCTCTACCCCGAGATAAACATCCGAGCACAGTGTAATTTGAATTTCTTTCTCGGCTTCAACTGAATTTCGCTGAACTCCAAGTTCAGTTCGTGAGTTAACTGACAGTGTCACTTGCTTCACTTTGGGATTGAGTTTAGTGATCCAATTCCTCTCCTTTCAGTCCAATTTCTTCCCAAATGTGTTCTACAACATCCCAATGTTCCATTTTGCTCAAGAACAACTACTCTTTCTGATCTACATTGCTCTGAATTCAAGTCCAAAGTCGACTCTATGCTGCTGGTTTCAGACTTAACCATTTTCAGTGATGTCATTTGCAGTGACAAGATGCTGACTTTGAGCTGGAATTTGAATTTGTTCGCTTCACTGTTTCTTGCCAACAACATCCAATTCTAGTAGTCTAAAGTCCATACTATGATGTGGTGTAGTTGTTTTGATTCACTTATTTGAAAAGTTCATCAGAAATCAATTTTGAAAACAGACTCTGCTGCTGTTTTTCTGAGTTCCTATTTTCGGACGGTGAACAGTAACTTCAATTTTCCTTTTTCTTTCTTTGATTTCTCTGAGATATTTAGCACCATTTCTGTTCCAAATTCTTGATCCCTAAGTTCTAGTCACTCTTACACTTGTATTCTATATTTTTGCCGAATTTTTCTGAATTTCAAATTCAAAATTCAAATTTCGGCCAAATTTGACCCGAATTTGATTTTGGCTAATTTCTTTTCCTTTTCTTCTTGAATCACTTCCAATTCATCCAAGTCACTTTAAATGACCAAAATGGCAGCTGTTACAGTAAGGACCCGTTAAGGGCCCGTAGCAACGCACGGGTATTTCTGCTAGTAAATAAATAAAATGCGGAAATCAGAACCATTAATTAATACGCTTGCCCAGGCTGTCCCGAAACACGGATATACCGGAATACACCTCCTCACCGCCGGGTTAAGGTAACCGCAGCGCATGGGCATCCGAGTCGAGCGGGTCGCCTGCCTTGCCTCTGCTGAGCTGTCACCCCGCTCCACCAGCGTCCACCGCACGCAAGCGTCCGGATCCGCGTGGCGCCTACGCCAACTAATCCCGAGTCGCCCACGCATCCGACCTGTCCTCAAAGGCACCGTCCGATCCGCCTGCAAATTTCCCTTCCGCCGCGCGCCATCTTTCCAAAATTTCCCCTCCGCCGCGACTCCCATCCCTGATCTCTCACGAGTCACGAGCACTCGCGATCCCATTCCCTTCTGATCTCAATCCCGCCGCCGCCGCGTCCACCGCAATCGCGATCCCATCAGATCTCAATCCTGCCGCCGCCGCCGATGATGGCCGCTGACGGGACCCAGCTCCTGCGCGCGGGTGCCTTCGCCTTCACCTTCACCATCGACGGCGCCATAACCTCCGTGGTGGCGGACGACCCCGTTGAGGAGGAGCTCGCCCGCCGGCGCGACCGCGACGCATCCAAGAAGAGGGACAGCGACGCATCCAAGAAGAGGGACGGCGACGAGGCGAAGAAGAGGGGCCGCGACGGGGCGAAGAAGAGGGGCCGCAACGAGGGCCTTTACCGGCGGGAGGAGTCCGATGAGGAGCGGGGGTGGTCGTCCGCGGTCGTGGAGCGCAGCCTCGCCCTGCGCCATCGGGGAGGTTCCGTGTCCTGCTTCCACCCCCGTTGTGGCTTGATCGTGGGCGAAGGGGCCGCCGCGTCCGGTGCGCTGGGAGTCGAAGCGGAAGCTGCTGTGGCGGCGGAGGAGCTGCTAGTTGATCCGACCCTGGAGTTCTTCTACCTCGCCGTCCTCTAGGCTCTAGTCAGGCTGTGGCATGCTTATGTCTGGACAGGTGCCACGACTTGCAGAGATTCAAAGTTCAAGACTTGCAGAGATTCAAAGTTGCAGATTGGACTTGCCACTCAGCTCAAGACTTGCAGAGATTCAAAGTTCTGATTCTCTAATTTTTAGACTTAGAGTCAGATTCTAGTTGGAAGCCTCAAACTTTTGTGGTATCTGTAGGTTCGTAGTTATCGACTTCATGTAATCGCTACATGTGACATATCAATCAAAGCAATGGATCACAGTTTATATTCATTTTAGCTGTGATCTTATCTTATGTTAATGCTTTGATCCATTTACTGTTCTGTCTCTGATACTGGATTGATTTCTCACTTTCCAGTAACCAAACTGAAGGGGAGTCCATGTGCTAAATTGGATTATTATACTGGTGCGTATGTTCATGGATCAAATTCAATCAACTGTTTCCTTCTCTGCAAAATTGGCCTTCTCCTCATCTTTCTTGTTCAAATTTGCAATTTTTTCATCAATGCTGGATTGTTACCATTTTTCAACTAGTAATTAATTGAATAATTGTGTTACTCCTGCGTAACAACATCACAAGACAGAGAGTCACAAAGTGATGATCGTTTTATTTGTAACATCACAAATGCACCGCTACGAGTCTTTTCAGGAAACTCGATAAATTCAGATTGTCAGCACTGTTATATTCACAAGTAAATTATTGCTTCTCTCTACTCTAATGCACTTTTGCCCTTGGTAATAATCATTCACCGTGGATTGCAGGTTACTTGTAGATTGAGGCTCCGTATGAGCAGCTGCCGCCCTTCATCAGAAGCAGAGCCCCTCATCAGCTAATTGCTGTTACAAGATAAGATGGCCAGTTGAGGTGGCGATGATGCTGGTGATCCTAAACAGAAACTTGGTGATGGTGTGCATCACTCACGCCAACAGCATGCAGCAGGAATGAGGTTCAATTACGACAGCAGAGATGAACCTCCTCATTCCTTTGAGTTTGAGCAGATGCAGAATGGTTCAGTCTGTGCCAATCCATAGAAGCAGTACTATGATGCGACCATCTGATGACGGGCAGTCAAGCTCATCTTCCTCCACTCGCCAAATGCTCGGAAGCCAGCACGCCAATGATCGGTCCTCGTCTTTCCGCTCGGTAGCATCCCCATCTTCCAGACGCCTCACGACGGTGGCCTTTGTGAAGAAGATCAACTGGAGCTCACTGCAGGACAAGTCCAATCCAAGGAGTGCGTCAGAAACCCCATTATTTCTGCTTGAGTTCCATACAGCACCCTCTTGTGTCTGTTGTCTGAAGCTGGATCCAAACTTTGCTGCTTTGTTGTAAAAGATGAACTTGTGATCATAGCAAAGATGATAGTGTACATTATGACGTTATTCACAATTTACAGTAAACATGCAGCGAACGGTTGCTCTGTTGTTCATCTTCTTACAGCCAGCCTGCCTGCCAGCAGGCATCTGATTTTATAGTTGTGTCCTATCCAACCATATGTTTCTACTCACCGCTGGATGCCAGTATTCTTAAGCTAGGTGATAAGACTGTCAAAGGGCCAGTTGTTTGGCTCTTTATAATTGTTTCCTGAGCTCTGTGTTGATTTGCAGACATCTTCTGGAAATAGAATTATTTTGGACCTCTGACAATAGAAGTTTGATATGCTTGCTTACTACTGAAACAGATTTGTACAAGTTGCTGAGCAGGGCATTATAATTTTTCTTTGTCAGCTGTATTTTGACAAACATACACTGGAACACTTTGTTAGAGTTTGTGGTTATCCAACAACCTTAGACACTAATCCTACCAGTAAGCATATCCTTTGCTACATTCAAGAGTGCTGTTACCAAAGTAAGATTCAGACATTCACATAATCACGAAGCACACATATATAATCGTTTCCTATCCTGTTGAAGGAATGGAAATTTCTTTGATTGTTTACCCTGTACCCACATTTGATTGTTTACCATATAAGTGTTTTATTCCATTATCTTGCTCATATAACAAATAAAAATGTGTACTTCTAGGATTTTTCATCCTTTCTGGAGTTCTACTCCATTTTGGCGTGTTTATTACTCCCCTTGAATTTCAGTTGTCTCATGAGCTGCTCTTAGGAATCTAGTTGGACAGGCAATTCTTTCATGATTTTGAGTGGTAATAGAACTGAGGACTTTAATGGATCCATTTCCATGAAGCTGCAAAACAATATAGGGCAAAGAAGATATATTTTTCCTGATGAGGTTTCTTAAATCAACGTTTATGGGGGGAAAAAAAGGTTGTCTTGTAACTTCCTATGATTATTGACATATTCAGATTCTGACTGGTAATTCTTAGAGATACCAAGAGTAAGCAACTAAAAGCACATAATCCAACAAATAGCACGAAGGTACTTTGTCATGAAGCAAAACTTAAGATATAATTTAATTTAATTTCCAGCAGAGAATACTCAAACTTGCATAGATCAATGACACAAAGGAATTTATAACTTGCATAAGAACAACAGAAAGAGCATTTATTGAGAGAAACGATATTAGTGTACTGTAACAATTTTGGGGATTAGGCACAAATAGAAACAAGTATTATCATCACTCACATCTACTGCAACGAGAGAAAGACGTCCAGCAAGATGGCATTTCTCAAGCTTAGGCATGAACCTTTTACTTTTCGATATCTTTTCTGGTGTCACATATAATATCTTCAATTCTCCTTCACCTTTATCAAGTGCCCTATAGATGAACTTCTCAACTTCCTTGTTGGTAGTTGAAGTCAGCATGTAAGCTGCTATACCTAAATCTGCCAGTCCCATGACCTAGAACAGTACAACTTTTCAAAAATTAACATGTGCATGTATAGGGCAAGGAAAAAAAAAGATGTTTACAGGTTAACAACCTGGTCCTGGATAAGAGAAAGTATTGGGCTGACAACCAATGCAATTCCATTATGAAATACAGCTGGGAGTTGGTAACACAGGCTCTTCCCTCCACCAGCAGCCATTATGACCAGAACATCCTTTTGACTCATGACTGCGTTAATTATCTGTAAGCACAATATGCATTACAAGAGTGGAAAATAAGATGAAATTATACAATATAACATAGCCTATGGGTGTAAAATTAGGATCAGCACTAAACAAAAAGGATATAAAAACAATAGGGATATCAGAGGAATGGTAATCCAAAAACCATCAGAAAGAACCAAAACACTTTGAACATCTATTGTGCATTTCTTTTAGGTTATAACTAGGTGTGCCCAAGAGGAAGGATTTTTTTAAAAAAGAAACAGATTATTTCTGCTGTAAACTTACTTCTCGTTGATTTGATCGGTAGGAGGTGATGCCAAATATATTGAATCTGGTATCATCAGCCTGAGAATCCCATGGGAAGCTCCCAGACCAATCTTCCAGAGTAACTGAAGATTCATAATTTGATTTGTTTCTGGATTTCTTAGATACTTCCAGCAAAGCCTTTAACTGTGACTGTCACTCATACAACTCCTCTTGGCGATCAAGTAATGTTTTAATTTGTCCTGGAAAGCATTAATTTCAACTGTGAAAATTGAAGCAGTGGCATTCCTTGTCCACAAAATACTCAGTATAGCACTCAAAAGGACTAATCCAAAAAATATGTCTGCTGTTAGTGTGACGCTAAATAAAACCTCCTGGTTGTTAACACTGATAACTGAGAGGGATCAAAATTGTCTCTCCACACATCAAGAAGCACATGAAGGGCCCTAAGAATAATGGGTAATGCAACAATAATTGAGAAAACCTGTTATTAACACAATAGCTAACCCTACAACAGTACTGCCAAGCTTCTCGTGTGTGGACCAGTTAGAGCATTGAACTCCGGGAGTCGTTGAAACTCCTCTCTGGACTCGGGTTTGGAGCATGGCACCTTAGCCCAGGGGGAGGAGTCTCCCCATGTGATCAAGTTTTTATTTCTATTTTTTTTAAAAAAAACTACAACAGTACACGGAAGCCTGGGAGTCTCCAGCAATCAAGGAGGAGACAAAGGGAGATAAAAGTGTTTATTGACTTCAGGACCAAAGAAAAGGGAGATAAAGTGAACTTTCATGTCCATTATGATTAAAACTTAAACATGCATTAACAATTCAGTAAGTAGCTGATACAGACGAATAGTCAGGGAAAAGGATGCATGTATCATACCTTGAATTAACAATTCATGTCTAATTGTCTATCAACTGGGAAGTGTTTAGTGTGATCATACCTTGAATGTCCTGGAGTTGTGAGTCCACAAAAAACAGTTCATCCTCAATGTTTTCTTCGTCCTCCATATCTCAGTTCTGCACACATGCCGTGCAAGACAAAACATAATTGAATACAGATGAATATTCAGTTTTAAACTAACAATCAAATTTCAAAAAGGAACCATGCCTATAGTTGAACAATTAAGTGGTTAAGAGAATAAGTAGGTGATATGATATGCCCATGTATACTACGATCTATTTGCAAATATGTGACATTTATTCATGAAATTTACTTACCAATTTAGTAGAAAGATAACAGCTTAACAGGTCTACAATATAGGTGTATCAAGGCCTGAGGGTATGGCTGTACCCCATAAAAACCCAAACAAAGCGACCACTAGTAGGATTGCCACACGGTTTGAAACAAAAAAAGAAGAAGAAAGCAAACATCAGTGCAGCATAAGGACCAGCATTCTTCCCATTTGAATCCCAAGCCTCATCCTATGCACGGCACACGTCCAGACCAGCAGAAGCTCCTAATTATGTGTAGTTGTAGATTAAGAGGGGTATACATAGAACACGAAGTACATGTGAGACCAAACGTTGACTAATATGTATCCTCCGGTTGGTTAGAGAAAGCTACATGTTATTGCCATTAATAAGAAAGAACACATATTTTAAAATATACATTAGCATAACTTTCGTGGATCATGTCAATTTTAACCAATAATTGGGCACAAATACATCGAAGACACGAACAGTTTGAGCTTTCCCTCTTTTCCCCGATTCCTAACCACCACCAAGAAGCTGTGAGCATGTGCCCTCTTGCTACTATTGCCTCCCAGCTGTGAGCATGTGCCAGAAGTATCGTGATCCCCCCTTTTCTTTTGAGATGCTCAATGACCTGACCTTTAGAATTGCTATCAAGGGTACCATCTGCCAACACTTAAACAGCGATGAAGCATATTCTCAGCACCATCAGCGTTCAGGTATGATTTGGGTGCCAAGGCACAATGTTCATGAGGTAGTTTAACAGGGTTTTACAAATAGTGTGGATAACACCCAACTGATCCGATATGTATCTGACTTGGCATGAATATTAGAAATAGTATCCTACCAAATGAGTGAAATAGACATGAGTAGTATAATTGATCTCCGAAGTTCCACCTTCTCTATCTTCTTTCAAAAATCTACTAACATATTTGCATGTTTTTCCTTTTTTGAAAAACTGAGACTGGTGATGATACCATAAAATCTTCTCTTCTACTTACGCATATACAATCAAATCATCAAACCTTAATTTGGGCACGCATTGCCCAACTCAAACTAATTCAGTAGCCTGGACGGAAAAAAATTCTAATTGCAAAGAGGAACAGGTGGCAAAGAGAAATACCTTAAGGCTAGAGAAGTTTCTAATTGTTAAAAATTTCAGGCCTTCCCCACAGCCCCAGTCGAGAACCCAACTACCAACGCCTGCTCGCCGCCACTTGGTCCTGGGCACTGACCTTTGGACCAGCGTCCTGCCTTCCCACACACCCAGTTCCGGCGCCCCAGCGACTTCCGCCGCCCTACAGGAGCCGAGTCTTCACGGACCAGCGCTGCGTGCGACGCTGCCCGCCGCCGCCGCGGGCCTTGGGTGCGAGCACGAGGAAGCGTCTCGAGGAAGAAGCCGCCGTCTTGGGCCGGGCTGCTTCGTGGGCCGTAGGACGAGGATGCATTGCTCTTAATATTGCATAAAACGGCTCAAACCAAAAAATGGCCCAGCTCAACCACAATAAACCCGCCATCCTCTGGTGCTACTCCCAAACCCTAATAAAGCCGCCGCCGCCTCCGCCTTAGTTCTCCCTCTCTCAATCCCGCGCCTCAAGCGCCCCGTCGATCCCACCCACCATGGCCTCCCACCTCGATTTCCGCTACCTCGATGAGGGCCTCGGCGGCGAGCGCGGCAAGCGCAAGCGCCGCGAGGAGGCGGAGGAGGCTGAGGCGGCGGCCGCGGACTCCATGGACCTGGACGCCGACGCGCCCCGGCCGTCCAAGCTCCGCGCCATGCCTTCCCTGTCGGACCCCTCGAAGCCGGCCTCCTTCGGCCGGCCCACCTACGACGGCGTCATCGCCGGGCGCGTGTCGGGGCGCCGGTGGAAGGAGCCCCGCACCCGGCGCGCCTCGGCCGTGGTGGTGTCGCGGAAGCCGACCCCGCTGGAGCAGCGCGTCCGGGAGAAGTCGCTGAAGCGCGCGTACCAGGCCCGCAAGGCGGAGCTCAAGGAGGAGATCCGGCAGAACAAGGTGGCGAAGCGGAAGGCGCGCGAGGAGCGGGAGAAGCGCAAGCAGGAGAACGTGCTGCGCACGGGCACCAAGCTGCAGCGGGTCACCAACCCCAAGACCATTCAGAAGATCGCCAAGTCCAAGAAGCGCAAGCAGCTCAAGGTCGTCCCCGACGAGTTCCTCGGCGGCAAGAAGTCCGAGGCCAGCCGGCGCATACAGGTGCCCGGACTCGAAAACTGAATCTGACGAGCTTCGATCGTTTTTGTATCTGTGGTGACTTTTGGTTCACAGTGGTTAAATTCGACGACGATTCTGTACTGCCTTTGGCTATGTAGTTTGAAGTATGATCAAATTAAGCGATTATAATGGTCTGCAATATCAGATTATCAAGTTCTGTTGTGAGATTTTTACTGTCACATGGCCAAATTTGCTGATAGTGAGATGGTTACCAAGTTGATGCACACTGACTGGCTAGGATTTTGGGGCTTTGAGTAAATGTTTGCGATGCTTGTGTGAAGTTGCCCTTCCTGATGTTTGTACTGGCTACGTGTGTTCTCTTGCACTTGTCGATGTTAGATTACAGGTTGTAGTTGTGTGTTGATTTGCAGACATCTTCTGGAAATAGAATTATTTTGGACCTCTGACAATAGAAGTTTGATATGCTTGCTTACTACTGAAACAGATTTGTACAAGTTGCTGAGCAGGGCATTATAATTTTTCTTTGTCAGCCGTATTTTGACAAACATACACTGGAACACTTTGTTAGAGTTTGTGGTTATCCAACAACCTTAGACACTAATCCTACCAGTAAGCATCTCCTTTGCTACTTTCAAGAGTGCTGTTACCAAAGTAAGATTCAGACATTCACATAATCACGAAGCACATATATATAATCGTTTCCTGTCCTGTTGAAGGAATGGAAATTTCTTTGATTGTTTACCCTGTACCCACATTTGATTGTTTACCATATAAGTGTTTTATTCCATTATCTTGCTCATATAACAAATAAAAATGTGTACTTCTAGGATTTTTCATCCTTTCTGGAGTTCTACTCCATTTTGGCGTGTTTATTACTCCCCTTGAATTTCAGATGTCTCATGAGCTGCTCTTAGGAATCTAGTTGGACAGGCAATTCTTTCATGATTTTGAGTGGTAATAGAACTGAGGACTTTAATGGATCCATTTCCATGAAGCTGCAAAACAATATAGGGCAAAGAAGATATATTTTTCCTGATGAGGTTTCTTAAATCAACGTTTATGGGGGGAAAAAAAGGTTGTCTTGTAACTTCCTATGATTATTGACATATTCAGATTCTGACTGGTAATTCTTAGAGATACCAAGAGTAAGCAACTAAAAGCACATAATCCAACAAATAGCACGAAGGTACTTTGTCATGAAGCAAAACTTAAGATATAATTTAATTTAATTTCCAGCAGAGAATACTCAAACTTGCATAGATCAATGACACAAAGGAATTTATAACTTGCATAAGAACAACAGAAAGAGCATTTATTGAGGGAAGTTCCTAGCCATTTTAGTTTAACTGTGTTGGAAAATCCGACTCTGTGTTGTAAGTTCCGACAAGCACGAAAATCCGACTCTGTGTTGTAAGTTCCGACAAGCACATAACAGCACTGTAACGGCTGGTTTTGGGGCTCAGGTATAAATACCCCCTTAGCCCCCTCCATGGCTGCTGACCTACCCCAAGAAAAACACTCTCTAGAGCATTCAATGCTTCTTCCCACTCCCTCTTTGAGCTAAATTTTTGAGAGTTTGAGTTAGAGCTTGGGTGAGAGAAGGAAAAGAGGTGTGAGGCTTGGGACTTTAAGTGTGAGGTTCAACAAGTTCATCTCAAGAGCACTTAAAGTATCTTCGGCCTTTGATTCACGTTGGTTTCTCTTGAAGCTTGCTTCTATACGGTTAGGCGTCACCCGTTTGAGCGCCCTCTTTGTGTGGTGCGCCCGGGAATGTTTGTATCACCCCATCCTTCGTGGATTCATAGTAAGTAACTCAATCCTCGTTTCTGTTTGATTGAGAGAGGTAAAGGGTTACTGAGGAATCGGCTCTTTGTGAGCTCCTCAACGGAGATGTAGCTTCCTTTGTGGAAGTGAACTTCGGTAAACAAATCCTTTGTCTTATTTGCTTGTTGTGTTCCTCGAGTTCTTTTTAACCTAGAAGCTTGATTTGAGCTAATCTATAAATTTGTGTAGTTCCTTGCATATCTATCACCTGCAGTAGTATTTACTCATCATTTATAATCCTTTGATTCAAACAAAATTGGCAGATTCAAGTTTCATTTTGAATTTTGTTCAGCTCATTTCCTGCCGTCGGAAATTCCGCCCCTGTACCGGAAGTTTCGATCCATCGAAAGTTCCGACACGGTGTCGAAAGTTCCGACACGGTGTCGGAAGTTCCGACTTATCTAATACCGCTGTGAACTTTTTTAGGAAAATTTTAAAGTGAGCCTATTCACACATCCTCTCTAGGCATCACAAGATCCTTTCAATTAGTATCAGAGCCTAATCTCTTGATTAAGGCTTAACCGCTAAGGGATTCAAGATGTCTCATAATGGGGATGGACTTGCCACCGTTGAAGAAGTTGCCGCTCGAGCCGCTGCCGTTGTTGGTGCTACTCCAAGCTTTGGAGGAGGTCCCATAGACCCCTCTGGTCAGCTTCTAAGGAGTCGACCTCCCTCCGTACATGTAGCAAGCTTAAGTGACGACTTGAGCTCAAGTGATGAACTTGAGGGTGAAGACTTGGAGGCCAAGAAAAGAAGAAAAGAGAAGATGAACGCTAGGATCGAGAAGAAGGCGAACAAGTTGATGAAGAAGATAAGAAAGAAAGAGACAAGCATCCTTTCTTCGGGTTTCATCAAGTTCCTCCTAATTACTCAAATGCATCACCTCAATATCCTTATTCTCAATTTCAATCCGTCCACTTGGGAAAACCTCTTTACTTTGATTGGACGGATTATCCCAAGTGGTCATATGACATAAAAATGCATCTTTATGGGCTTCACCCTTCTATTTGGGAAGTTGTGGTTGTAGGTGTGACTCCGCCTAAGAATGGTATACCAACGGCCGAGCAAGCTCAAGATTATTTCCGCAATGCACAAGCCGTAAGGGTTATCACCGGCTCTCTATGTGCTCAAGAGTTCAATAAGGTCCGCTCTGTTGAGGTTGCAAAGGTGATTTGGCATACACTAAAGGAGGCACATGAGAGGACCGATCAAGTTATAGAAGGAAAGATGGACTTGATCCATGGAGAGCTAGAGCACTTCATCATGCTTGAGGAAGAAATCATGTGGCAAATGTTTGGTAGACTAATGCTCCTTATGTCGGATATTAGATCTCTTGGAAGCACGGATTGGGATGATCACAAAGTCACCAAGACGATACTTAGAGCTTTCACTCCAAGGGACCCCACTCTTGCTACCATGATTAGAAGAGATTCAAGCTTCAAGACAAAGACACCCAATCAACTTCTTGGTGAAATATTGCATCAAGAGTTGGTTGAGAGAGATGTGGCCAAATCTCTTAGCTTGAGGATGAACAAGAATGTGGCTCTCAATGCTAGCTCAAGTGTCATGGTTGAGTCAAGTCCCAAAGATCTCAAGTCAAAGAAGGAAGACTCAAGTGATGAAGGAAGCACCGATGAAGAAATCACATTCGCCATAAGAAATTACAAGAAGTTTTTGAAGAAGAAGGCTTTCAAGAAGAATGGTGATGATAGGAGGAAGACATCACAAAGAAGATGCTACAAATGCAAGGAAGTTGGTCATTTCATTGCCGATTATCCTCACAAGAAAAATAAGGAAATGGAGGAGAAGAGGTACAAGGAGACGAGCAAGGACTACAAGAAGAAATATCAAGATCAAGCTCATATTGGTCAAGAATAGGATTCTAGTGATGAAGAATTGGATTCTAGTGATGAAGAATCCAACAAAGAATGTATGGTAACTTTGGCCATACTCAAGCCTCCTATACCAACTATACTCTTCAACAATATCTTCGATAATGAAGATGACACTCCTTTTTATCTCATAGCAAAGGGGACCAAGGTACTAGATGCTACATCCTCCTCATCCCTCTCCTCCTCTATATTTAGTAACGAGCAAAGTGAGTTAGAGGATGTAAAGCCAACATGATAAAAGAATTTGGAAAGAAATGCTATAAAGAAATTAAAAAGTTTTTGGAGAAATCGGAGAAAAAGAAGGAGTCTCTCAATAGGCAAGAAGACTTGCTCATCCTTGAAAAGGAGAGAAACCTTGCTTTAGAGAAGGCTCTTGCTGAGGAAAAGGCTAAGGGTGAAAAATTAGCTATTGACTTATCTCTAGCTAATGATTCAAATGAGAGGATGTCAAAGAAGCACACTTTGGCAAATGAATCTCTAGCTTCTCTAAAGGTCACTCATAGTGAAATTTAAGAAAGCTTCTCATGCTTAACGGTCAAATTCAAAGACTTTGAAGTTAACAATAGTGATCTTTGGTAAAGCACCAAAGTTAATTCCATGGCAAATCTTGACTCCAATACCTCCACTGGTGAAGGTTGCTCAAGATGCTATAAAATTGATGTAAGTGCTTGTGTTGCTAACATTGATAAGCTAGAAGGGTCAATCAAGTAAGGGATATTTAAATCAAAAGATTGATCATGTTAGTGGCACAAGGTTATGAAGGTAATGCCAAGTCTGAGCCTAAGATCAAGTATAAGGATGGGAAGCATCCTAGGCACATGGATGGGCTTGGACACTACAAGGGAATCAAGGTAAATGACCGAAAGTTGGTGAATGGTAAGGAGATCCTCATGTTCAACAAAGGTGCAAACCTTGGTGATTTAATGGACGTGGCACATGGTGTAACAAAAACCAACACAAGTCAAGCCAACGGTCAAAGCAACTACCAAGGTAAATGTTACGGAGAAATTCATAACCAAATCAAAGGACAAAGTGGCTGCACATGAGCACTGACCAAGCTACACCACCAACTACATGGTTACAATGGACCATGATGGTAAAATAGTGGTCAAGTATGTTGGTGCCTACACGAAAAAGGCTACCTTTAGAAGTGTGTGAGTTCCAAACATATATCCATCTAAGCAACAAGGACTCAAATCTTTTGGGTACCTAAGTTTCAAGTTTAACTTGTTTTGTAGGCCTACTCCTCCGGTGGCACCGCATGGTTTCTTGATAGTGGATACTCAAATCATATGACCGAGGAGAAGGATATATTTTCATCCCTAGGGCATTATGACACACCTAAAGAAAGTATTGTCTATGGAGACAGTAGCAAAGGGGATGTAATCGGAATGGGTAACATTGCTATCTTAAATGACAACTCTCTCTAATGTTTATTTGGTTGAATTTTTGGGATACAATTTGTTGGCCGTCTCAAAACTTTGTGAGAAGGGCTACAATTGTCTCTTTACTAATTGGGGTGTGACCGTCTTTAAAAAGGGAGAATTCCTCTATTGCTTTTACGGGTCGTTTAAAGGGAAAGCTTTATCTAGTTGATTTCACAATGGATAGAGTTGAGCCCAAGACCTGTTTAGTGGCAAAAACTAACTTGGGTTAGTTTTGGTATCGCCGACTAGCCCATGTTGGGATGAGAAATTTGGCCAAACTTCAAATGAGCGATCGTATCCTAAAACTAACAAATGTTGTCTTTGAGAAAGATAGGATATGTAGCGCATGTCAAGCTGGGAAACAAGTTGGTGCTCCACACCCCGCCAAGAACATCATGACTTGATGCTACACATGGATTTATTTGGACCCATTACTTACATTAGCATTGGCGGTAATAAATACGGTATTGTTATTGTTGACGATTTTTCCCGTTTCACTTGGGTATTCTTTTTGCATGATAAAAGTTAAGCTCAAGGGATAGTCAAGAAATTCATTAGAAGAGCTCAAAATGAATATGAGTTGAAGATCAAGAGGAGAAGGAGTGACAGTGGCTCGGAGTTTCGAAACACCAATGTTTCACAAAATAAGATGAACATGGTGTGGTCATAAGAAATAAGGCAAGATTAGTTGCAGAAGGTTTCACCCAAATTGAAGGTTTGGATTTTGGTGAAACCTATGCACCCGTAGCTAGGCTTGAGTCAATTCGTATTTTATTTGCCTATACTACTCACCATGATTTCAATCTTTATCAAATGGATGTGAATATGCATTTTTGAACGGTCCCCTATCCAAGTTGGTGTATGTGGAACAACCGCCGAACTTTGAAGATCCAAAGTTTCCTAACCATGTGTACAAGCTCCATAAGGCGCTCTATGGGCTTAAGCAAGCACCTAGAGCATGGTATGAATGCCTTAAGGATTTTTCTTCTCAAGAACGATTTTGTAATGGGCAAAGCCGATTCTACTCTCTTTACTCGCAAAGTTGATAAGGATATATTTATTTGCCAAATATATGTCGATGACATTATATTTAGTTCTACTAATCAAAGTTTTGTGAGGAATTTAGTAGGATCATGGCCAAGGGGTTTGAAATGTCCATGATGGGTGAATTGAAATTCTTTCTTAAATTTCAAGTCAAGGAAATGAAGGAAGAGACTTTCATATATCAAACCATGTATGTAAAAGATATGCTCAAGAAGTTTGACATGGTCGATGCTAAATCCATCAAGACACTCATGGCATTGAATGGGCATCTCAATCTAAATGAAGAAGGAAAACTGGTTGATCAAAAGGTATATTGCTCCATGATTGGTTCTGTACTTTACCTTTGTGCATTTAGACCCAATATTATGCTTAGTGTGTGTATGTGTGCAAGATTTCAAGCCAATCCTAAGGAATGTCATTTGATGGCTGTTAAGAAAATTTTGAGATATTTAGTATACACTTCTTACCTTGGCTTATGGTATCCCAAGGGATCCACTTTTGATTTACTTGGCTACTCTGATTAGTATTATGCCGGTTGCAAAGTAGATCGAAAGAGCACAGCGGGGACTTGCCAATTCCTTGGTAGATCCTTGGTGTCTTGGAGCTCTAAGAAGTAAAATTCGGTTGCTTTATCTACCACCGAAGCCGAATATGTGGCAACCA
Organism: Setaria italica; assembly: GCF_000263155.2. Lineage (NCBI taxonomy): Eukaryota > Viridiplantae > Streptophyta > Magnoliopsida > Poales > Poaceae > Setaria > Setaria italica. The sequence continues at coordinate 11,149,065 of NC_028452.1, read as the reverse complement.
GTGCTTGTTGTGCCCAACTCTTGTGGATGAAGCAAATGTTGAGTGATTTCGGTTGTGAGTTTAGCAAGATTTCACTTTTATGTGACAATAATAGGGCCATCAAGCTAGCTAACAATTCGGTGCAACACTCTCGAACAAAGCACATAGATATTAGATATCACTTCTTAAGGGATCATTAGGCTAAGGGAGATATTGCTCTACATCATATAAGCACCGAAAGACAACTTGCCGATATCTTCACTAAGCCTCTAGATAAGCAAAGGTTTTGTGCTTTGAGGAATGAGCTAAATATCTTGGATTCGCGTAACTTGGCTTGACTTATTGCACATACTTGAGTGTTGCCTAGACAAGAAAATTGGATTTATTTGTGTTGAGTTTCTTTTAAAACATGGATTTTGATCCTTGGATCAAAACTTGACTCAAGTGATCATTGTTATGTAATGGTTCTTATTGGGTGATCACTAAAGTGTCAAGTTGTCTTATATGTCCATAAGCTATATATCTTGAAACCTCAATCCTTATCCATCTCAAAATCAATCTTTTTGGAGCTGTCTTCACTTTATCAGAGCAAGGGACTCAAAATCCTTCATTGGTTCGAATCCAGTGCCTGAATGAATAAGCGGCGGGAGAAGAGAGTAGTAGCCATAGGTGATTGACCGACAAAGCCGATAAAAAGAACTTCCGATACTCCATCGTAACTTCTGAAAACCACCGAAAGTTTCAGCAAAGTTCCGACCGAAGGTTCCCGGGAGAATTTCTTTTTATTATCGGAACTTTCGATCCACCATCGGAACTTCTGATAACTATCGTAACAGAGGGTGCTCAGGAGATGTTTTAAATTTTTGTCGAAACTTCTGATGCCCTGTTGAAACTTCCGACAGTCTGCCTAGGGGTATAAATACTCGTTGGATGCCGCCCCCTCAAACCTAACTCATTCAACTCCTCAAACCGATGCCTCCCTCTCTCTTCACTCCACCTCTCAAGGACATCTAGAGTTCTAGCCATGGAAATTTGAAGCTCTTGCTATCTTTGGAGTCCCCACTCCTTAGAACCTCCGATCCATCTTGGGAATCATCCAATCCGCGCAGGAAATCTTCGAGGTAATCTATTCAAAAATCATGTCTCCCGATTTCTCAATGCCATAGGATTTAATTGTTTTCCTTTGGGGGATAGACTCTACATATGTCTTAAAACTCATGCCTGTGATATCATTTGAATTGGTGGGCTAGATCTCAAATTCCATGGATTTTAGATGAACTCAGGTTCAGTCAGAACTTCTGACGATTGGAAGTTCCGACCCTTAGTCGGAAGTCCCGATAAGTTCCTGAAGTTTCTATTTTGATTCATGTGTACCATCTCTCTGATCCATTCTAATTCCTTTGCAAATCTTGTCAAATGGGTCATGAAAGGAGAAGCAAACAGCGTGAGGACACCCTGGAAATTGAATCCAACTCTTCCACCGAGTCCGATGAAATACCTATCTCTCAAAAGAAGGGGAAGAGGAAGGTTGTCCCCAAAGTACGTACCTGCACATGCTAGGGAAAGGGGGAATCCTACTCCAGCTGGTGGACCTAGCCAAGGTGTCCATCCTCTCATGAAGAATGCATCCTCCCCGGGTGCTCATATGTATGAAAATGAGTTGATCCCCTTGGACTTTCTTGAGATTGTGATCCTTCAGATGGCAAAGCCCGTTTGGGAAGCAAGACAGGGCTACTTGGGATCAAAACCAGTGGATTATCAGAAGGGGAAGCATGATATTTGCACTCTCAGGTATGATAGACCATCCCAGTACCAAAAGGAATTCTTTGGTGATGTCCGCTTTTGGTTGCGCTTCCACGCCGATTGGTATGAGTCAATCATTATTTGCAAAACTCATCCCACCACTAAGATGAAGTCAATTGACTGATCTTATTTGAAGGCAATTGAGCTGCCTGTCATTGATCAAGTCTGGGAAGTTTGCAACAACAAAAACCTTATCTCTATTATGGAGCAAAATCAAGATTGGAATGAAAAAGTGGTGGCTCAATTCTATGCAACTCTCTATATTGACCGGGCAACTAAAGCGTCCCCACATAAGTAGAGACTAAATGTGATACAAATATCAGTCCCAGGAGGCTGATAACACATTTATTCAACAGATAATTCAGTTACCGTACAACTCCCGAGGGAGTGGGCGTGAGAGCCACGCAGCGATAAGAAGTAAATAAACAACAGCGGCTAATCAAGCGACTGCCAAAAGACAGCACTCGGGACTACATGGCAGCAGCAGCATCTTGGAAAGGCCAACACCACAGGCAGCGTTGGGTGCGGACACAACCTCTACTCAAGGTCCTCGGCGATAAAGTTCGGATCTTCCTCTGTAGTAACGAAGCAAGGGTGAGTACGAACATACTCAACAAGTCCAACCCCATCCACGGAGGGGGATACAAGCAAATATATGCATAGGATATATCAAGGATAGACTAGGGTTTATTTGCAATAAAGCTAGATTTTCAACACATGCATGGGCTCGTTTTCAAACAAGTTTTCGTAAAGCTTTTCTTTAGTAACCGAAACATTAAGTGGGGTTGATCCTACCCAATAGGATCCAAGTTTTATCGCTATCGGACTCCCCGTCCGCCATAGCTCACGGCACAACTGCCGGACACTTCCAAAATCCAACACACACACACGCGACATCCATACCCAAGTTCTAGTTATGTGACCAAGCCGTAACTCGTCCAATGCCGTGGACACGGCTACCCGGATAGGTTTTAACTCGGTAGAGGTTGTACACTTTTTCCACAAGTAGGGTACCGCAGCACGATCACCTTAGTGCCGGTGCGGATCCTAACAAAGTCATTACCCACCTTAGCTAAGACTGGCTAGCCCTCACGGAAGCACCCAAGGGGTTCACGGCTCATCCACGAGACCGTAATCGGGACCTAAGTCACCAAGATCTTACTCCTTTTCCATGGGCTCCTGTTGCTCACCAGCACCCCTGAAGACTAACAGTTCAGCTAGTGGGATTTATGCTAAGTCGTTGCCCACACAACGGTCGAGTGGTTGCACGATGGTTGAATTAGGCAAGATGACACATCAACTCGGTCCTTAACCATGACAAGATGGATATCTCCCGATATTGCTCAACCACTAAGGTACGAGCACAACACCCTAGCATTTCACACAAGAAATACCCATGCACCTTGTCTACACATTCTTTTCCTTTGAACCTGGAAAACCATTTTCCCAGTTGAACACGCACACACATTTATTTTCTAAATAAACCATTATAATAGTGATTGAAGTTTAAGTAGCAATTTCCTAAGCGTTCTAGCAGTGGTTATCGTCTAAATAGAGCGGCTCATATTTAGAAACAACCATAGGACAACAAGGAACGTTCATAACAATCAAGGGGTGGCTATCCAACCATGTCTTGCAATAAAACAATATGCATTTTATAAAACAGGCCAATAGGTTGTGTTTGAAAAACTAGGTATTAAGTATGCATCAAAGGGTGGGATTGGACTTGCCGTCTTCAAAGCCTTCCGGGAGTTTCGGCTCGTGCTGCAAGTCCTCGGGCTCGGGCTCGCGGTCAAACTCCTCCTCGGGCTCCTCCTCGGGTAATCCGCAATCTACGGCACACACAAACAGACACACAAATAAATAAAAGAAAGTTGGTTTTTAACCGTTGAGCTCCGAACAGAAAACGCGAACGGAAAATAGGTAGAAGTAGTATTTTTGGGAAATTTGGATATGGATCGGCGGAAGTATTCTGGAGGACGACGTGGTAAAATTTGGGGTTAAATGGAGGAAGTTTGGCGCATGAAATGACGAGTTAAACATGGGTTAGAGGCTTAAAAAGGAGGTTTAGAACTGATTCGCGATGAACCAGGGACCTATTTGTAAATATTTCTGGAGGTGGAGGGGCTTATCTGCGAAAAAGGTTATGAGAGTGGTGGAAGGGCCTGTTTGTAATTTGGGAAAAGGTGGGGGTCAGATCAGGATTTTGGGGAATTTTCCCCTTCTCCTTCACTGGGCCGGCCAGGAGGTTGGGGGAGGTGGAGGGCCGACGGCGGCCGACCGGCAAGCCTCACCGGCGGAGGCCGTGGGGCGGAGGAGGTGGGGGAAGGGGAGAGGATCCCGTTTTGCCCCTTACCTCGGGCACTTGGGGGTAGGAGAGGGGCGACCGGCGGTGGTCAAGGCGGTGATGGTGCTCGGGCGGCGCTCGGGTGGTGGTGGCGGCTTGGCACGGGCGGCGGTGGCGCCGGAGGTTTTGGCGGGTGGAGGAGGTTGGGGTGTGGTGCGGTGTGGGGAGAGGGGCGGCCGGGGCGGCCTCCTTTTATAGCCGGCGAGGTGGTCGGCACGTAGGGGTCCGGCAATAGCCGGCGGTGGAAGCTTGGCGGCACGGCACCGGTGGCGTGCTGGGGGCGGGGAGGTAGGGGCCGGCGGCAGGCGGCGTAGAGCAGGGCTGGAGGCGGGGCCAGCGCAGGAGGGGCGCGGCGAGGGGTCGGCGGGTGGCGCGCCAGCGCGCTGGGGTCGGCGAGGTTGGGCGACGCGGGTCCCGGGGGGTGCCGGCGCGGCCGGCGCCGGGCCGGGCGGCGCGGGTCCTGGGGCGCACGGGGGCCGGGCGGCCGACGGTATGGCGCCAGGGAGGTGGTTGCCGGTGGAGTTATGGTGTTGGGCCGACCGGGAGGAGTGGCGCCAAGAAGAAGAAGGAAGGAGGAGAGAGAAGAAGAAGGAGGAAGAAGAAAGAAGAAAAAGAAAGGAGAAGGAAAAGGAAAAAAGAAAGAAAAAGGGAGGAAAAGAAGAAAGAAAAAAAGGGGAGACCGGCGGCGTTCGCGGCACGCGGTCGGAGCACGCGCGCGGCGTCTGACGACGGCACGCGGCGAGAAAAACGGGCACGGATAAAATGATAGCTGTCGGCTTGGGTGCCGGGACGGCGAAATCACCGGGAAGATTTTAGATTTCCGGGAGCTCAGCGGTGAAAATATTTTGAAAGCAATTTTTAACGGGTGATTTTAGGTTGGTGATTTTGCAGGTGTTACAGCAACCAAGGTGATGCATTGGACTCTTCAGAGGAAGTCCCTTTCAGTGACTTATGCAAAGTTTGCAAATATTCTTGGTTATGGGGTATATGACATTGCTCGATATAAGATATATGAGATGGAGAATGTCATTGAGGATGGAGAGATGGCCTTCATGTATAACAGCGTTTATGGACCGATTGAGCATGGCACCACCAAGGACATGATTCCGTTGTAAGTTACTAAATCAGCTTTTCCGCTACACTTTTTGCCCTAAAGGTAGTGTTGTGGACAGCATCTCTAACATGTCAAAGAACTTGCTTGCACAGATGCATCCCGACGCAGGTGAATTTAGCATCTTTGACTTCATTTGGGAAGAAATCATCATTTGCTCTTACTCCCCCAAGAAGAGTTGTCACTACGCTCCATACATCTTTGCTATGATCAAGGATGTGACCAAGTTGAAAATTCTAACGGATAAGGGCCGTCCTGTCTACAAGTCAAAGAAGGGTCATATTGAGAGGCTTTGCAAGATTGGGTCTCATGGTATTTGTCCTCCACCACAAGGAACTTCACTTGGACCTTCATCTTCTCAAGGACCTCCTATTGGAGCTTCACCATCTCTTGGGCTATCATCCTCACATAGGCCCTCTAGCTCTAGAGGTCCTCCACCACCTCGGGCTCCTAAGGGATTCTAAGCTTTATATCACAAGGTCTCTTCGCTTGCTTCAATGTGGGTCACCACAATGCGGATGAAATCTATGCCCACAAGAAGCACATGGATGAGCAACTCCTCAAGATTGAAAAGAGGCAAAAGGAGCTCATGGCCAAGAATGATATCTCACACTCTCCTCTCCGTGCTCCTATGAATTTTCCTCCTCCACCGGTTTTCTACAACCCTTGGGAGGAGATTGGGCAGCCCCCTATGTTCTTTGGAGCTCCCCAAGGTGATGATGAGGAAGACTTTGGTAGGCAAGAAGAGTCCGATGAGGAAGAAGAGGACATTCCCGATGCTAATACTCCGGAGGATGAGGATGAAGATGACGAGCATGAGGAAGACGATGGTGATGAGTGATGGCTATGGAAGTGCCTCCTCTTTTTGGAGCTTGATGCCAAAAGGGGGAATGAGCTCACCATGGGACCATATGGTGGTGGTGTTATCTTTTTATGAGTTTTTCTAGTTTATGGCTTGTGGACATGTAAGAACTTTATGTGTGGTGTGATGATTGATGTGCCAAGTGAATTTTTAAGTTTGTAAGACTTATTTGTGATTTGTTATGTTAGTGTGGTTTTAAATTTCTATTCATATGTGTTGATCATGGCTTAGTGTATTGTTTAATTTCTAATTTGTTGAAGTGTTACATCTTGTCATATGCATCACATTAATATACATGTCACATCTTTGCACCCCACGAATGCAAGGATATAGGGGGAGCTCACTTAACATGTGCAAATAACATTTGAGGCCATTTTGTCTCTATCGTTGAAAGATGCACATGTTAAGGGGCAGCCCACCTATATGTTTGGATTCAAAATGTTTATATATTTCTCATGTGAGCCTTAATTGTGTTGTCATTAATCACCAAAAAGGAGGAGATTGAAAGTGCATTTGGCCCCCTAAGTGGGTTTTGGTGTTGATGACATGCATGATTAAGGGACTAATGAATTTATCAAGTTATTGACAGGCTTAAACTCTAAAGAAGTGCAAAGGTGCAAGAAAAGAACCCCAAATAAAATTGAAGAACGGTGTTGGGCTTAAAAGAAGACCTTTTTATAATTTCTATCTTTGAAATTGAGTATAGGAACACCGTACTATAAAGGGGGATACGAATGGATAGCTTGAAGATGTCAAAGTGCTTAATTGAGATGCTATCCACCCATGAGAGACACCACCCACGCACTTGCACGTCTATTTTCTCACAATTTCTGTGAGTGTCAGAAGTTCCGACAGGGGGTTGGAAGTTTTCAGAAACTTCCTGCTGGGGATGCTCAGTGGATTTAATTCAACAGTGTCAGAAGTTCCGATAGTGTGTCGGAAGTTCCGATAATATGCACCGGAAATTTCAACTTTAGTTCCTAGAACCAAACACCCCCTTACGTATTAGGAGAGCCCCCTCCTGGAAGGAATTTGGTTTGCCACAATAGCTCATTTGGTGTCAGCATGAGATTGATGAATAATTGAGAATACCGCAGCATCAAACCGGGTGTAACTAATCAATAAAGCAAGATTATTGCACATTAGGGTTCTAAACTTTTTTATTGGAAAAAATGCACAGCTCTCTTTTTTGCTGTGTCTCACTATATTTTGTAAGTAAAGTCAAAGCAATTTGGATGTCACTTGAAATGCTAGGGTTGCTCGGAAGGTTTAGGTAGTGTCAGTACAAAAATACGTCGGTGATGAAATGAACCACCCACTAATTTTAATCTTTTATAAGGCGAGTCTCAAAAAATTCACTGAGAGTTTCATGAATATTAAATCCTATGACATACTAGCAATTTTGGGAGAAGGGAAGAGAGTTTGGTCCCCATAAAACCCAACGTGCTTGGTTTGGTAATCACATAAACCACAATGAAACTTGCACCGATCACATGATACATTTCAACACCGCTCAAGAATTAAATGATGCAGTCTGTCAATGTACCTATATACTGAAATTGTGCACTGAGAGAGATTGTTTCTTTTCATTATAAAGCTGACATAACAGTCTTAGCGATAGTACAATTTAAAATTGTACATTAAGAACTTTTTAGATTTTATTATACAAGTTCAAACAGGACTCTTGGGCCCTTTTTTTTTAATAAGGGACCTTGGGCCTTGGTGACCGTTTTCACGCTAAGGGGGTGTTTGGATACGAGGTACTAAATTTTAGGAGTGTCACATCGGATGTTCGGACGTTAATTAGGAGGACTAAATATGAGCTAATTCTAAAACTAACTGCAGAACCCCTATACTAATTCGCGAGACGAATCTATTAAGCCTAATTAATTCATCATTAGCAACTAGTTACTATAGCACCACATTATCAAATTATAGACTAATTAGACTTAATAGATTTGTCTCGCGAATTAGACTCCATCTGTGCAATTAGTTTTGTAATTAGACTATATTTAATACTTCTAATTAGTATCAAACATCAGATGTGACATGTCCTATAGGATGTGTTTTCCAAACACCCGCTAACGCTTCTTCACACGAATCTTGACACGACTCCTATGGCTCGCGCGACTCCGACATCGAGAGGCGCCGAGCCCTAACTGAATAAACCCTTCCACGGCCGCTGCGCCGCCTCTTGTCCCCGTCGGCTCCTCGCCGCTCGCGCCGCCCTCTTTCTTCCCAGCCCCGACTCGCCCACCGCCACCGCCGCCTCGATGTCGAAGAAAGGAGGACGAGCGAAGAAAGCGGCGGGCGGCGGCGAACTGTCCCGCTTCCTGGATTCGCATCTCCAGACCATCAACGACACCTTCCAGGTACGCCCAAACCTACCATGGTCTTGGCCCAGCTCCGATCCGATCCGATCCCACGCGGCCACGCGGAAACCTCACCGCGCCGCTTGCACGCTTGACGCTTGTTCGCTCTTCGTTTTTCAGATGATGGCGGAGGCGGTTCCGGGGAGCTTGGAGCGGACGGAGTGGTCTGAGGTCGTTAAGCTCGGCGACCAGGTCTCCAGGCAGGCCACCGTCGGTAGGTGCAAAATTGAGCGATCTCATGTACTTAATTTCTCGCGCTTTGCTGGTCTGAGCATGCATATGTATCTGAATTGATTGAGAATTTCTCTGGGTGTACATAGGAGTGTTTGAGTTGATTTATTTCAGCGGAAAGCCAATTGAGAAGTTAGATAGGTTAGGAAAATATTGTTTTGTTCATTCAAAAAAAAAAAGAGAAAAGACAAGAAAAGGAAATTCTTGTTTTCGTCTGAATCAGTGCTCCTTAGAAGTCAGTTTTGGGTGTTTGAGTCTGCAGTTACTGGAGTGTACATAGTTCCTCTGCTGAATGTAGTAGAGTATTTATGGTATCTGCATTAGTGTTCGGCAATTTCTTCCTAGCTAGTTCATAGGGTAGTATATGCAATGCAGTCTTTCTAGTTGTGATAGAGCGAAACTGTTTTATTGACATGATGCAACTCTGTTTTGATGGCTGATGCCTGTCTTTTGCTGCAGCTGGAATGCTCTGGAGTGGTGACTTGCCTAATATAGACACCTTGAAGGAGAACATTGTTGCGTATTTCAACATCCTACAAGGATTCCTCTTGGCTTGCCATGGAAGCATGGTCGGTGCTGGGCCTACTCTTCACAAATCCATCTGTGGTTCCGCAAAGAACGTGGTTGACTCTAGCTTCTTATTGTTCAAGCATGCTGTTTCTGCTTATGGTATGTAAAAAAACTGCCAAAGCTTAATGGTTGTAGTTATTTGTCTAAACAAGGCTTCCTGGTAGTCCCTACTGATTTTTTATATGGAAACCAATTAGGTAGAATTAAATATAAAGCAATGTTGATGGTGGAATAGTCACATGACTAAAATTGCTGATTTAAATTCTACATATTTGAAGTGAGGAGAAGCATGTGACTTTTTATCGGTGTCAGTTGCATCAGTATTGTGATTCTAGTCCATGGTAAAGGACATCTGAAATAGCAATGAAGCAATTATCACATTCAGAGACCTTCGAGTCTTGCACTTTATTTATTTTAATCCCTCAGAATATTTTTAGTTGGGCTAACACTTCATTTTTTTTAATCTGATGCAGAATCTCGCAGCCCTGATCGGAACATAACTATACCCCAGGTCACAGGAACTGTATGGGAAGCCTGTGCTGCTCTCAAGAAGGTGCCGACGTCGAACTGCACTGCCATAGGACGAGCCATGACGCAAATAGGTGTGTGTCTGAAGGATGTTCTCCGGGAGATGAACGAACTCCCTATCAGTGATTCTGGTGATGCTACTGCTGAAAAGTCTTCCAATGGTGTTGCTGACACCACGAGTTGTTCTGATAGAGATGAGATATTATCTGATCTTGATATGGATGATGATGATGATTTCACTGAAGAGGAGATCGCTGTTGCCAAGTTGATTGTCACTGTGGTGTCTGATTCGCTGGTTGTAGTGAAAGAGGCAATTCGTTTTGTTACTGGTTTGCTCAAGAGCTCAGGTAACAAGAATGGGGCTAACGAGGACAAAGTTGAGCCAATGGAAAGATTGCTGGGCCATTGCAAGGAGATTGCCGACCAGGTCAATGATCTCGGGGCTTGCGTATATCCACCACAAGATGCATCTGAGATGAAGCTCGCTGTAAAAAGACTGTATGGTGGCATCAATGGGATGCGCAAGGAAATAGGACACCTTGGTGGCTCACCTGCTAATGCCTTTGCAGCCCTTGAAGGATTCGAGAAGTGCCTTGGATCTCTGGAGGCCGAGTTAGCTGATGATGTGGTGAACGAGATGGAAAATCTTACTATTAGCCATTAGCACGTCCCGATAATTTTCAGATTTGTCAGATCCACGTTATACCAGTATGTCTTCTGATTTGTGCAATGGAAGAAACTTTTTGTTATTTGAGGCATGCGTTCCGTGTACTTTTGTATCATCCAGTGTAAGTAAGAAGCTTGGCCTGGTTTTCTGCAGCTTCTTTAGTTGGGGAAGCCATTGTTGAGGGTCATGAATATGTGAATAGATTGTTTCCACTCTCTCGTTCATTTTATTCCAGATTTAAATCGGTGGATGTATTTCTCATAATTTCGCTCTGGTATGTGTATTCTACACATTGTCCACCAAGATCAAATTGGTGACTGTACAAGCGCTATAATCGACGACACTACGCACGAGCATTTTGCATGGTGACGCAGATTCAGAATCAGAGAAATTTAAATTCCTGAAACCACCATTAGTAACTAAACCAAGATCTATGAAACAAAAACCTAACTATTCACAACATCCTGAAATTTAGAATAAACTTGAATTTGTTTTTGTTGGCGTCCTCCGTGAACTGGAGAACACCTTTAAACTAAGATAAACTTTACCGATTCACCCGTCCTTGGGCCATGCGGAGTGGGTGAGTCCGGTGGAGTCCGGCCCGTCTGGGTTTCACTAGGGAAGAACCCACGTCGTTGGGCTCGCAGTGACTGACCAGCGGCGCGATCGACCTACCGCGGCCTGTCCACAACGTGGTTGCGCTCAGCGTGCGCGATTCGCGTTCCGCCGCCGTGTTTCCGGGCGATTCAAGCGCCGAAGCGGACTGCGCGCGCTCCGGCAGGCAATGCATTCTCAGATTCTCTTCTCCGCAATCTTCCAGTGTCTCCCGTCTGGCCTGCTGCAACTTTTCTGGTGGGCGGAAGCCATTGTTATCGGTCATCCGACACTGGTCTGCTGAACTTGTAAAAGCTCCACTTTGAAACAGTGCACGGAGATTCAGAATCCAATTAAATTTGAAATTAATTTGTTGGGGTCCTCCTTTGATAGAAGGACACCCTCAAAAAAATAGCGTATGCTGCTAATTGTGGCGCGCACACGGTATTCTTTAGTAAAAGGCGAAAGAATAGTTCGCTCTGTGCTCACCACGCAGCTGCGTGCTTTGGCTGCGAGCCGCTGCCCTTCCTCTTGTAGCTCTCCCCGGGATCCCAACACCACCGCTCCCCGATGTGGTACTAACCCACATCATCATCAGCTGCCAGCAGCCTTCCTCTCACCAGTCTATTGCGGTGGGCTCCGAACTCATTCATTCTCCCGTCTTCTCTTTGGGCCATCCAGCGATGTGTCCGCCAGAGTCCTTCGGCCCATCATGGCTTTCCGCATGAACGACAACTTCTTCTCATGTCCCGCCGCCCCCGCCGTGGTTGCATGACCTGCAGTCTTTGCTCCTCTCTCTCTCTCTCTCTCTCTCTCTCTCTCTCTCTCTCTCTCTCTCTCTCTCAAAAAAAAAGAAACACCTTGCAGAGTTGCAGCGTGGGATTCGCATGCCGGCGATTCGTGCGACCCGGGAGTTCGGTTCCGGATGCGCGTGCCCGATGTGGCACGCACGGGCAAAGCGACGTGCGGGAGGGGACGGACCACTCGCGTCACCAACAGTGGCCGAACCGGGCGGGATCGCGGCCGAGCGGCACGGGGGGCACCCCCACCGCCCACCAGAGCCGGCCGGCCCCCGCCCAAGGCCACCAGCAGCCAAGCCCCAGCTGCCCCTCCACGCGCGCGCGTGCGCCCTCGCGCTCGGGGTCGCGCGGGGGCGGCGGACGGGGTGGGGGGACCCGCCCGCGCGACGCCGCACGCGCCGCTCGCCGTGTCGCGCGCCGGACCGGCAGCGCCGGGCCGCGGACGTGGACCGCGGTTGAGTGCCCAATGATTGCGCTTATTATACTCCGCTCCACCCGCTCTCGCGCGTCCCGTCCCCTCCCTCCCTCTCCACCCGTGTCGACCGCCCCTTTTCCTCCTCTCCGCCGGTGCGTCGCCGATTCCGCCGCGCCCCCGTCTAATCTTTTACTCCCAGCGCCCCCGGCACGTTGCCACGCGTGGCTGCTGCCCCGGCCGGCCTTGACTTGAGATCTCCTTTCGTTTTCCTTTGCTTCCAAGAGAACACCGAGCAAAGGTTACGTGCTCCTGACGTATGTCGAGCGTGGACGACAGGAGCATGCATATGCTATACGATGTGCTGGCTGCTCATTCGCCACGGGACCGGGGCGGCCGACGTTCACCGGCGTGAACCAAAAAAAAACGATGGGGTTGAGATTTCGAACGTCGGCTTCACGTTTGCGGCGGCTTTAGCATGCAGACGAGAGCTCTGCCTGCGGCTGACAGCAGCGCGGCCGGTGATGGAAAGGGGATGGCCGAGAGGCGTTGGGCGGGCGTGGCAGACAGGTATGATGGACTCCTTTCGGTGAACAGATTTTGCCGATCATGAATGAGTTCAGCAGCAGAAAAAGGCTCAATAATCTACACTGCTGCCATCTCGCTGAGGTTTTTCTACCTTATCTGTACCGTTGTTTTTTCACATTCAAAGACTTCTATTCCATGTGACACCTTTTTTTTCCCTCCTTTCACTCTCTTTATTAGCGTTCGCAGACATGTTAAACTGTTTGCTTGCATTGCATATTACTGTATCACAACACCCTAGTTGCAAAAAGACCCAGCAGAATGCATCAAATTTCGTTCTCGGCGGTACAACATTTTCCTTTCGAACCACGCCTCTTCTCCCGGGAAGAAAACAACAAAACAACAAGAGGAGAACACCAGGCACAAGCGAACAAAAGGAGGGAGATGCTTTGCTTTGCTAGACCACACGGCCACAGCCCCAACAGCACCAGTTCGCGTGCACATTCCCGGCACCAAACGAAGAGAAAAAAGGGTGTTTGGACAAAGGAACTCCCCCCTTTTGTTTTCTGCTCGTCGCGAACTGAAAAAATCATGCCTCTTTTCCCCTCCTCTCCTCTCCCTCCTCCCGTCATGCCTGCAGTCACGCTCATGCATGCATGCATGCATCCTAAAGTTGATCACCTACCCGGAATGACAAGAGAACAGACGCGAACACGTTCGAAACAGCCTCACAGGCACCAGCAGTGGCCAGCAGCCAGCACTAGCACCAACCAAGCTGCCAGCCTTCAGAGTCTCGAAAGAGTGTGTGGGAGAATCCATCAAATTTGACCACCAGCTGAAGCTTTCCGTCCTCTGATGGGGACTGCTCCTTCCTACAGTCCTGCAGAGCTCCATACGTAATGGTCCATGTTTATGCATGCAGCTTACCAAGAGTAGACGACATCTCAAAAAGGATGCGTTTACTGTTACCACCTGTTCGTGCATCACTGCATGTCTGAGACGCACAGTTCCTCCAACTCATCACAACGGCAGCAGGTCGGGATTATCGTTCTTCTTTTAAAAAATTGTAATCATGTCTCGTCCTTTTTCCATTTTCTTCCTACATTTAGAAAGCGACCAGACGTTTGTGCATGCTTTGATTCGTTGCTGTTAATAAACTGCATGTCCAATTTCACATGATGAACACCTTTGATGTATAGCTCACAGTCACAGCTCAGGCCTTTCCACGTCGTCTTTCTGAAGCAAGCAGCTGTGGATCATGGCTTCGTCCACGGCGAGCCCATTGTTTTCTCGTCTCTCGAGACCTGCAAAGAGGGCACTACACACACCGACGCTCCCATCCATTTGAGGCGTCTCCTGTCCTCAGTGGCGCCATTGCATGAAAGTCATCAAAACCGCCTGTAAACAAGTCTCGCCCTTCTCTTCTATCATGGGGAGAATCCTATTCTACACCAGCAGGCCACTTTTGGGGAAAATCATTAACAAAGCAAAGGAAGGTTATAAAGTTGCATAAGACTGGGACCGTTCCCCTGACAGCGTTAACACGCATGTTACCTCTACTTTGCATGCTTGGGATGGGTAGAGAGAGAAAGATAGAAGGCAGAGAGGGGGAGGGGAGAGAAAGGGAGTGAAGCTTCCATTGCCGATTAAGCGAGGAGCTGCTAACTGCTAAGTGCAGCGCACATGGAAAGTGCGGTTAAGTTGAGGCCTAATCCCCCTTTAACAAACCCTAAACACTACTAATCCGACAGATGGAAGCTACACCATTCACAGGCCAATGGATATCCTTATTCAAGTGATCCCTGTCTGCACGAAAGTGAATCATCATGGATTACTTATTGTTTGCTTCATCCTCATCCATGCAGCTAGTCGTCTAGCTCGGCAGGTAAGTTCGCCATCTTGTTAGGTCGAGTGACCCATTCACATTCATAAACTAGCATATCAAGCATTTACAGAAGTAGTAGTAAACCAGAAGCAACTCTCACATTTATTTGAAGTTTTCTTTTGGAGAGTACCTCTCAGCTTTTATTGTGTGGAAAAAGGAAAAGACATTGATCTTGAATAAACCCATCCAAAGCACTGGCCAAGGCTAGTGAACCTTGAAGAGTGCATCCACAAATTAGCTATTTTTTATTCCACTTATTACTGATGTTCTTCAGCTAGGTTTCAGTAGTGTACCAACGGTGACCAGGAAGGGTAAATATAAATGTATCAATGCATTCTACCGGTTCGATTCTTTGACAAGTTTGCTCGATAATCATAGGGACTTTTCTGCCCGCCATTATACCACTTCCTCATTCTTCAATCATTTTGATCATGGCAGTGCCACAAGGACAGAAAAGTATATTTCCCTTTAGCACCAGAAAAGCAAAGAGGGAGGAAGAGGAGTAGGAGGCAGCTCGACAAGGCAGTCAAACAGAAAGCCCATTCCGCCCCTTTCCCCTGTCCCTCCTCTCCTCCCTCTCCATGTAAGGTCCATTTCTCCCTGCACTAACAACAGGCGCACACATGCCGCCATGGCCCAGCACTTCAGTGGCAGTAATCAGTATGCTGCTGCACATTGGAGAGGTGGGGGGAAAATACTAACACAACACGCTCCGTTCAGATTCAGTTTACTACTCGTCTTTATTCTCTTGTTTACCGCCCCCAACACGCCTCGAAAGGCGTGCAAGTGCGCTTTGCGTTCCCCACAAACATGCTTCCCATTCTCCATGCTCCCACCAGGCCACACCCCGTTGTTAAACCAATCGCGCTCTCCCCCTCTCTACCCATTGCAGCCATGTGAGGGGCTTTGTATATAAGCAACCACTCTGTTCTTCAGTCTCTTGCTTCCTTCCTTTCTCTCTTTGCAAGCCTCCTCCCTCCCAGTAAGCTCACTCTCTGAAGACGCAGCCGGCACCAAGCCCTTCTTGATTCCCACCACCGTCCCCTTCTCCGGATGGAGTTCAGGGCGAGCTCTAGGAGGAGTACCTGGCCAATGTGCGGCGACAGGGGAAATGAGCTTGGTGGAAGGCCGCCGCACAGATAGGAGAAAAGGGTGCGCGCCTTCGGCTCCCACTGCCGGCTGGACCTCATGCTCGCTCGACCCGTGGAGCTGAGCGCGAGGAGGAAGACGACGCAGATGGTGTGAGCTCTTGTGGGGAATTGAGGCTTGATGGTCCGAGATATATATATCTCTAGGTATCTTAACTAGCAGCTACTACTAATTTAGCTTTCCTAGCTACATCATTTTTCCCCCCTTTTCTCTCTGCCCTCTTATTCTCTCTGCTTCTTTGTCCCTGCTATTCTGAGAGGATGCGGTGTTCTTGGCTAGGTGCGTGCTTGCAATGCCAGGAGATCTCGATGGTCCTCTAGGTGATGTAATAATAATATTGTTAGAGGCAGTATCAAGTTGGGAATGCAGCGATTACATTTTGTAATGCCTTGTAGTCTCTGTGATTTTGCATTGTGTTCCCTGTTGTTAGAAACTTTCAGGAAATGCCAGCATGTACTTGTATCTTGCTTTCCTCTCTTGATATGAGTACAGCAGCGGCAATATGCAGTGCGCGCTTTTTTATTTGGTCCTGCAATGCAGACAGTTTGTTGAGAATTAGTTGCAAGAATAGAACCAAGTGCAGAACCACTGGAAGTTGGGGGGGGGGGGGGGGGGGGGTTGTATAAGCGCTAGATTCTCAAGTCTGCTAGTTTTCTTTTCACTTGGTAAAGCTCCCAAGCAACGGTGTACTGAATTTGCTTTGGAAACCTGAGCGCTGACAGTGTAATGTTGGTCCTGTTGCAATGCGTTATGGATCAGACCAGGTTGCTTTGTCGCTGGAACTTCTTTTCTTAAAAAAAAAAGAATCAGAAGCGTATCATTTCTCTCATTTCCCCTCTCTATTAGTGTAATTATCAGAGAAAGAAATAGTTTTATCATGCTCCAAGAAGGCTACGACATAGTATTGCACAGCAGTTCCGCTCCTTTTTCTTGATTTAAAATTTGGACGGCAACAAGAACTCTGCCAGTTCGACCAGGAAAAGAAACATAGAGAGAGAGAGAGACAGAGAAACTACTGAGGGGGAATTTACTCTTGTACCCACAATGTAGGCGACTAGAAGCAGAGCCAGAGCCCAGAACCACAGCAAAGCCGTCTTGGGTAGTTTCAAAATTCTGAATCCTAACGATCGAGGCAGCTACTGCCTACTTGGCAATGCATGTACCGGGCGCAATCCGTCTGGTTGCGGATCATGCACCAATCCAAGACGACGCGGCGCATCCATCCTCCATGGTGTTGCTCACGCCCCATGCTCGATGTTCCATAGAGCGTAGCAGCAGGGACACAGTGCAGACCAGGCTAGGCAAGGCGACCGGCAGGCAGGGGCCGCCCCGCCCGGGGAGGCGAGTGGCGCGGCGAGGCAGCGGACGGAGCCGGAGCCATGCTCTAGCGTCTAGCCCAGCAGCAGCAGCGCCCAGCAGTTTACTGTGGCTGCGTCGCCGCGCTTTGTCGCTGCCTCCTCCGAACTCTGGCGGTTAATGGCTGGTGCAGGGAATATTCAGCGGCTGCGCAGGGGCCTGCCTGCCTTCCCGTGCATGCATGCACGCGACGCCCGTGCTCCCTCCCTCCCTCCTCCTCCGGCCTCCGCTCCCTCCTCATCCTGCTCTGCCGCTGCCCGCTTTACGCTTTTGCTTTTAATCGCTGTGACAGCACTACGCTCGCCTCGCTGTCGCTGCTGGTGGCCTCGCCGCCTGCTGGGGCTGCGACCGATGGAGACGACGGATGGAAGCAGCAGCCGCAGCACCAGCCAGGCTAGGCCGTGCCCGCTCGTCCTGTTGTTATCTTGTCCGGCCTTTCGCCCTGCCTGCCCGTGCCCGTGCTAACAGAGAAAAAGCAACTCCTGCCTCGTGAATCTTGATACCCGGCCTGTGGAGCTCGGGTAATCAGGAGAGAAAAACGTTTGGTGGATTGGGATTGTTCTCATCTTCTCCCACGATTTTGACGGCGGATGATTGACGCCCGCCGCGGGCGGCAGAGGGGCAGAGTGCTGGGCCGGGGCCGGGACACACGAACGGCGATGGGAGATTGGAGGTGGACTGACGCTTGACACCACTAACTCACGGAGCGACGGCCACGGAGTAGGGTCCCCGGCCGGCTCTTCTTCGTGCTCCGCGCGTCAGCATATGCTCGCTCGCAAAGGCGTGTTGTTTGGAAGTATCCGAGCGTGTCGACAGCAATACGGTGCTCGCTGACGAAACCGAGCAGCCGACGCATCCTGAAGCATACGAATACCTACCTGTTCATATGCTCTCGATCACTTCTAGTTTTCTTTCTACGTTTCGTCCTTTTCTCAAGCAGTGTAGTAGATTTGAATGGAGTACGGTGTAGATTACGGTGTGGAGCATTTGCTACTCCTAAATCAAGCAGAGTATTCCATGCACGGTGTGTGTGTTGGTGGCAGACTGGCATGGGTACACCGTCTCTGCCGTGGTCTGGCGCCGCATGGTCCTGTCCAAGTCCAATACTGCATCCTCTCCAGGCTCGGGCCTCGGCGGGACAAAGTGTGTGCTACTGCTACTGCTACTGGTAGAGTGGTGGTAGCTGGCTGGACTGGCCCTGTTCAGCCCCGAGTGTGCACTGTGCAATGTAGTATCCCCGGAAAAGATCATGCGTGCATGCCGTTGCCATGCATGGCGCGCAGCTCTGAGCGGAGTCAACGGTTTACACGGGCAAGGCTTCAATGCGGGAACAGGAAGGATCGGTACCTGCCGCAGCAAATGCGCTGCAGGGCTTGGGCTACCGGGCGCTGGCTGGCCTGGCCGGCTGCCGTCTCCGCCGCGCCAGCAACCCTGCCCCCCTCGGCAGGCGCAACGGCCATGAAACGTGGACTCCCGTTGTTCGAGCAGAGCTGCTCCTGGAACGGACGGACACACGCTTTGCTTTGAAATTTTATTAAGGGTACATCATCAGAGGTAAAGAGGCTTCCAGGTCAGCTTGACGGAGTACAATGCTTTGGAACGGACGAGGTCAAGTAAACCGAGGAATTTTTTTGCTCGGCCCGCGCCGTGATGCCCCCAAAAGCGGACGCCGTACAATGCGGTGCACGAGTAAAAAAAAATGCTCGTAGGGAAAAGGGAGAGGGAGGCAGCGGCAGCAGCAGCAGCCAGCATGGATGGGACGCGGGCGTCAGGCCAGTGGCTGGCATGGCAGCGCGGACAAGACGTGTGATCCGCGAGATGCTGCTGCCGCCCCCAGCGCCTCCTCGCGGTCGCAGCGGCGTTACAGGAGCGCGCGACGCTTTATTTTAAGGTGCGCCGCGCGACGGGACGGGGGCGGGGACCGTGTGCCGCCGTGCCCCTGCGGCGGCTGGTGGCTGGTGCCGTGCCGCGGTCCGCGGCACACCACACCAGACGCGGGCGTGCGTCGTGCGGTGCGGGGGCGGAGCGGCGTCGCAGAGTTGAGGGGCCGGCACGCGGGGCGGTGGGCAGGGGGGCGTGCTGTCTCGTACGACGAGAGGGCCAGAGGCCGCGGCGAGGGCGACGAGTTGGCCGTCGCCGGCACGTTACGGCTGGCGTCTGCGGAAGGTCGAGGCCGACGGCCAGCAGTCGACCGCGATTCGCTAGCTGTGTGAGACAGAGACCTGCCGTTTCATCGTAGACCGTACTGACTGGATACGCGCTCTACTATTCTCGTCTCCATTCATGTCTTGTCTGCCGCCGCTGAGCTTTCAGGCAACGAGGCAATCTGGCAGCCGGTGTGGATCTTATGTTTAATGTTTTATAAATTGTGTCATTAGCGTAAGCATCCAAGTCGTTGTAGTATAGTGGTGAGTATTCCCGCCTGTCACGCGGGTGACCCGGGTTCGATCCCCGGCAACGGCGTTTGGTTTTTTATCCCGTTAAAACATTTGGAAATGTTCGTTGGGCCTTCCTTAGGACAAGGTACCTAATTGGGCTGGGCCGGCCTTTTGATAACACGGTATGCCAACAACTGACGTTGCCTATCCAATGCTGCAACAATACTTTACGTCGCTGTTTAAACACTGCTCCCCTGTCGCTGGATTTGTGCATGTTTGGTGAGAAAGGAACACAAAGGTCGCTGGTAAAATGCTAGGCCACGAGGCTAATTAGGATAGTCCTAATCTTGCATATCTTGCCACACTTTATAAAGCTACCATGTCATATAAAACTATGAAAAATTCAACTATCCCAATGCAAAACCAAATTATATTACATATATGTTTGTAACCATGAATTGGAGTCTACTAGCATGGTTCAATTTTCAACGAGCTTGTGTTCCAGCTACATCTTCGTTAACTCTGTGATATTTCATGGCTTCAAAAATTTTGTTTTATTGTCTCTTCAAAAACTCTATGGCATTTCGTCCTAAATTCCTACTCCATGGTTCATTTAATGTGCGTGACAGCATAATGCTCTTTGTGTAGGTTTGCAGAACCTGAGTCTTTTTTTTTTTTGAGAAGGTCATTTTTAAACAAACCATATATTCTGGTTTTTGTATAGTGCGCTGTGGCCGTAGCTCGCCTGCTCATTACAGCTGGTACGAGGACCATGCTGCCGCTAATGAGGCAACGAACACGGATCGTGCCCTCTTTTTGCTGAACACGATCGTACGATGGAGGTACGGCCGTATGGGTGGACCGGACCGGACCATTATCAAGGTGGTCAGAAACTGAAAAATGCCCGAGGAGTTTTGATTCTGAACGTTGGGAGCTGGAGGAGTCTGAATTTTGAATGAACCACACAAGATAGTGCACGTTTTATTGATATAGTAGAAAAATATAAGACTAGCTCTAGGTTACAAGCAGGAAAAGAAAAGAAAAATAAAAAATACTTGTCTGGTTGGATTGGGACATTAATGCGAATAACCACTTGGACTCAACCGCCACTCCCGACTGGTCAGAATGGGACGTCAACGCGGTCTCACCACTCCACTCGCATGGCAGCAAAACCGAAACCTTTAGCACGGCACCCACCAACATTCACGCTCGTGTATTTGTCAAAACCTCCCGGCGTGGCTATGCGTCGATAGGAAACCAATAAAGCAGACTGCACCGCACCGAGAAGGCCACCGCCATGCAGGACCCTCCGTTGTAGTGCCGCTGCAACATACTCCACCTGACAGAGTGTACCACCGAATCCGGACCTCTCGTAGGTTGCCACATAGTCGCCACCGCGATAACAAAACACGCGGGGGTCTCGCCACATCCACCATTGGACTCTATCTCGCTCTAGTCGCCTCGAAGAAAAACACCGCGCGCGGGGCCTTGCCACGCCCGCCATGGTACTCCACGTCACAGATCTGTTTCTTTTATCGCCGTCAGAGTGGTGAGCAATGTTGCCCCGCTCCACAAGATCTCCAGCGATCAGCCTGGCCGCCGCCGCAGGTCGACTTCGTCTCGTTGCTTCACCCGCGCAAAAACCTCTACAGCCATGTTAGCAAGCCAGAAAAAGCCACTTGCGTCGTTTTCCGACGATGTACCACACCAGGTAGTCCAGCTAAGTTGAGCAACCCGCCGCGATCCGCGGCAAGCCTAGCTGTCCCACGATGTCGTTATCGCAAGCGTCGTCCTCCGACGCCGTCCCACACCATACTGATCGTTGCCAAGCAACACCAGTCGTCGCAGTCCGCTGCAAGCAGCCAAAATTGACACCCGTGCGACAACCCCTGGCCGCCACCATAACTGTGATCGTCTTCACATGGCCTTAGCAACACCCGTTCAGGTTGCCATGCGGCGGAATTGCCGCCACCAGCTGCAACCGCCCATAACCAATATACCAGCAATGCCATAAACCGAGATGAGTCTCTAGAGACGACGCCTCCAAGGAGGGCAAAACGCCAATGGCGCTGCCGTCGCTCGTCCAGTATCTGGAAAAGATTTTCACCTAGAGGACCCGTGTAGCAGGGTTGGAGCTTAGACATGATGCCCCAACAGGGAGAACGACGCCCTAGGGTGCCGCTGTCATCTCGACCAGCAAAACGCCGGTGGGGACTTTCGATCGGAGCATCCCAACCCCTTGCTGCACGCTCACGGCTCGGCACTCCTGGACCATAGGCACGGCAGCCCATCCGGGGTGGCGTCACCGCCGCTCCACCACCACGCCGTCGTACCTCCACCTCATTTGCCGCCTCGCCTCCATGCACCACGCTGCCATACCCCACTCCTCGCACGCGGCCACCGTTGCATCGCCTCAACCATCATGCGTCTCCTCGAGGCGTCACCACCTTACACACATGCGTCACCGCGCGCAGCCTCCTGCACGCCACGCGATCCCTCACCAGCACCCAACAGCCTCCCTCTCCCGTCACTGCCTCCGTAACTCCTTAGCCGAGGATTGGGCACATTGGTCTCGCAGTAGGTGAGGTGGCGGCCATCGCGGAGCCCGACCTTAGGCGCCGTCACGAGCGGCCCTCCCTCGGTGCCGCACACCCATGGCGTCGCGCAGCTGCGGCTGGATGGTGCGGGAGAGCCAGGCGGTGAGGGAGCCTAACATGGTGGTGGCGAGTGCGGGCGTGACCGCGTCGGCGGCACCCTTGGACGCCCCCTCCTCGTCCAACACCGTAGCTCCTCACACACCGTCAAAATGCCGCCACCGCCTCGGGTCACTCTAGTCACACCCACACGAGGCCGGCGGCCACCTCCCACAACACCACGCCCCCGCGTTGCTCCCTCCATCGGGAGCTCCGCCGACAGCCGCTCCTCACGGATCTGCCATCGGAGGCACCGGATCCGGTCCCTTAGACATCGGATCCACCGGGATGGGGTCATCGCTGCCACGTCGTTGACCCGAGCGGGAACTACCCGGCCGGTGAGAGAAGCCCCCCCCCCTCGACCCTGCCTTCCTAGCAGGTGCATGGGCTTCCAATACCTTGCTCCGGCGGCGGCGAGGTGGAGAGAAGGCCGGGAGGGGGTGACAGTGGCAGACGTCGGGGTGCCGCCCGAGTCGTGACGACGTGGGGCTTCGGTTATACTTAACTACAACATACTAGGAGTCTAAATTTTGGCTACCGCTATCAAAGTCCAGCGGCAAAAAAGAAGTTTTTTGGGAGCCGCAAGTATAATACACTCCGCGGTCTCTACCTGCTTGCAGTGTGTTCGAACGGCTGCCGCTGCACGCTGCCTGCAGCTGCGCTGCTCTCACCCGAGCAGCAGCAGCAGGCAGCTGCAAAGCAGCGCCCCGAACACGCTGTTGGTCTTTGGCCTTTTGGAGGTGGTTTTGTATTAGTAAGGGGGTGTTTGTTTCTTTAGCACCTCCTAAAATTCCTATCACATCGAACGTTTAGATACTAATTAGGAGTATTAAATATAGGCTAATTATAAAACTAATTACACGGACGGAGACTAATTTGCGAGACGAATCTATTAAGTCTAATTAGTCCATGATTTGACAATGTGATGCTACAGTAAACATGTGCTAATGATGGATTAATTAGACTTAATAGATTCGTCTCGTGAATTAGTCTCCATCGATGTAATTAGTTTTATAATTAGCTCATGTTTAATCCTCCTAATTAGTCTCCGAATATTCGATGTGATATAAAATTTAGTTAGGACTAAAGATCCAAATGCTCCCTTACACACTTACCCATTTTTATCTCTGCTGTTTGTTCGCACCACACGTCCGAAATTACGAACCGAGAGGGGTAAGAGCACTGTGTGTTATGACGGATCACGGATGGATGCATCTCCCTGCCGTAGCGGACCATGCATGCTACAGGCCACCCGCACGTGCCGTGTGTCTGGTGACACCCATGCTCCCAGCTCCGACGCCGAGCCCGCGGCTAACCACGTATGGTCTCGTCGCCGGCAGCACCCCTGCGGCGAGACAGCGACGGGGCCGCTCGGTACGGGCTGGTCCGGCGAGTACCCGTGCCGTCACCGCCTGTTCTACCGCCGGGATGCTGAGGTCACGGGGAGGCGGGACGCGACCGTCCATCTGACCCCGTTCCGTGCGGGCGGGGTCGTGACCACGCGCCTTTCGAATTAAAGCGCCCGATCGGCCGGCCCGGTCCCGTGCCTGCCCGGCCCAAGGACAAGGACGCCGATTAAAGCCTACCCCTTTGCACATGGGCCCCTTTGGTCTCCCACAATTACGCCCGGTTAATCGTCGACGCAGTGTTAGTTTCGAAGTAAAGCCAGGATATTGGCTTTAACAAAGCCCCGCCCCGGATTTGGGGCGATTTGCTAATCAGCACGGGCCCTCGTGAGCCGTACATCGCGATGGCTACATAAATGATCTTGTCCGTACACGCCCCCGTGATAAACAAACCATTCCCCGCACGAAACAACAAACAGGCCCTTCCCTCCCACTCCGCTTCTCATCCCACTCCCTCCCTCTCCCTCTGCGGCTCTGCTCCTCACACTCTCTCTGTGTCTGTCCTCCCGAGAAGCGGACAAAGCGCGGCGCTGCAGATTTCGATCCGGTTCCCAATGCCTCCCAGGCCCGTCGTCCTGTAGCCCCCGCCTCCGCTCCTCCACCTGCCGCGGCGGCCACGGCACGGCGCCCTGGATCCGGCGAGCGCGCGGCCTCAAGCCCCAGATCCGACCGAAGCCGAGCTTTCCGTGGTGGCCTCCTGCCGGCTCGGGATTGGCAGCTGCCCATTTCCCCCTCCTCTTCTTGGTCGTGATTTCAAGGCTAGTCTGTCCAACTTTGGTGGTTGTTCGTGGTTTTCTTCGGTTCAGTTTGCATCTGCATGGTCCAGATTTAGCTGCATTCACCAGGATTGTGCTCTTCTGTGGCAAAAATCTAAGCTTGTTTCCTCGGAAGTGTGTGGCTGTCGCATTAGAGTAGAGTTAGATCTTTTGGTTAGTAGCCCTGGTTCTTGCTCCATCCTGTGTTGGCAAGCTCTACTGTTGCCATGGTAGTGGTGTGAAAAAAAAAGGTTTTGTGGAAGATGTGGAAACAGTTTCTCAGCAAGCTGCCCCGGAAGTCCTCGGCCTCCGGGGACTCAGGTCAGTGCAGCAATGGCACCGGGATACAGCGCACGAGCAGCTTGGGAAGCATCCCACCTAGCCGCCCGGCTTCCGCCATTAGGCGCATGTCGTCTGCCGTCTTCCCCTCAAGTGTTGTCGCTGGCATTGAGCCGTTGGTTTCCTTCAAGGATGTCCCAAACTCGGAGAAGCAGAACCTGTTTGTGAGCAAGTTGAGCCTGTGCTGCGTCGTCTTTGATTTCTCGGACCCGAACAAGAGTTCGGTGGAGAAGGATATCAAAAGGCAGGCATTGCTGGATCTTATAGAGTTTGTTGAATCTAGCAATGCTCGCTTCTCAGAGGCCTCGATTGCTGCCTGCGCTAGGATGTGTGCCATCAACCTGTTCCGTGCATTTCCTCCAAATTACAGGTCTGGTTCATGTGGTGGTGAGGGTGATGAGGACGAGCCGATGTTCGATCCTGCATGGTGCCATCTGCAGCTTGTGTATGAGCTACTACTGAAATTTATTGGATCCTCATCCTTGGATGCAAAGGTAGGGAAGAAACACTTTGATCACTCATTCATTGTGAAGCTCCTTAATCTTCTCGATTCCGAGGATCCAAGAGAAAGGGATTGTTTGAAAACTATTCTGCACAGGATATATGGGAAGTTCATGGTACACCGTCCTTTCATCCGCAAAGCAGTGAGCAATATATTCTACCAGTTTGTCTTTGAGACTGATCGGCACAATGGGATTGCTGAGCTGCTGGAGGTCTTTGGCAGTGTCATTAGTGGCTTTGCATTGCCTTTGAAGGAAGAACACAAGATTTTTCTTTGGAGAGTTTTGATTCCTTTACACAAACCAAAATCAGTTGGTTTGTATCTCCAGCAGTTGACCTACTGTGTGACACAGTTTCTAGAAAAGGACCCAAAGCTTGCAAGCTCTGTCATTATTGGCTTGTTAAGATACTGGCCAATAACAAATTGTCAGAAGGAAGTGATGTTTCTTAGTGAGATCGAAGAGATCTTAGAGTCTACCAGCCAGGCAGAATTCCAGAAATGTATGGTTCCATTATTTCGACGGATTGCTCATTGCATCACCAGTTCTCACTTCCAGGTAACTTGCCGCAATAAATCTAATCTAGTCAATGTTCAGTTGCTTGTTGCAATATGCATTTCAATAACTGAATTGCCCTATGGAATTAGGTTCATTCTACTTTCTAGATTAATTGTTGTGTTTTGACATTGATGTGTTCACTATCCTGTTCCTACCATTTGTGCGAGAAACCTTATCTTATTGTTGGTGATTCATGATCACAAATACATTTGCTGGTGGCCCTGACTCTGACAGCCATGTTATTTTACTTCCTTCAAGGGCCTAATGTTTGTATGTTATAACCTGTCAACATGCCAAATGAATAACATCTGTCTAATGATCCGAAATGATTGTGGATGCTAACGGTGGGCAATCATGTCACCACTTAATCATGCTGTGGATAGGGGGGCCCATATTCTGTTTAATATGGTAAACATCAGACATTTGGACCAGCATTAAGCATCGGAGTGATCTCAAATTCTGAATATAAACACGTTTGGCTATCCTTGTCTTTAAGGTTTTCTTTCAGTCTTTTTATCCTGGTTGTTGACTTAACAAGTCCTTGTTGTTGGTGCCTTTGTTTGTTTGTTGTTGTAGTTGTTGTTGCTGCCTTAACAAATCCTTAACAAGTTGTATGGTTTCAGGTTGCTGAAAGAGCACTCTTCGTATGGAACAATGATCACATTATCAGCTTGATCGCACAAAACCGCCAAGTGATCATGCCTCTCGTTGTTCCAGCACTAGAACAGAATATTCAGAATCACTGGAACCAAGCAGTCCTGAATCTGACTCTGAATGTAAAGAAGATGTTTTCTGAGATGGACGAGGATCTCTTCTCATCATGTCTGGCTAAGTACAAGGAGGATGAAGAAAAGCGGGTTTCATTCGAAGTGAAGCGGAAGCTGACCTGGGAGAAGCTCGAGTCAGCTGCAGCTTTCCAGCCAGTGACTGGCCATACAGCCGTCCTAGTAGGCCACCAGCCGTCAGCAAATATGACTGCCACCCTGATCTAGCTTATGCCTTATGCGCGCTGGAGAATCAACGGTGCTCTTCCCCCTTTTGGTGAAGTGCAGCAAGTGTAGTGTTTGCTATTTTGCTCTTGTTTATTATTTTATTTGTCGGTATGAGTAATCAGTGTTGTAAGCTGTAACTATTTGCATATGTTTATGCTCTCAAGGCAAGCATACCTGTAATGTAAGACTGCTGAGTGCTGACACTCTTTACATGTATTCTTGCCTGGCTATGGATGAGCAAGTGTCCTACAGTTATTTTCACTTTTAGCTCTGCTATATGGCTGCCTTTTGCCCATAAGGATGGCTAACTAATAGTGGAATCCTCTGACAATTGACAAAATTGCTCGAGGTGTTCGGAAAAATAAGCGTTGGAACGGGTGATGACAACTGACAATATTGCTCGAGGTGTTCAAGAAAAAAAAAATGTTTGCTGGCACAAAAAAGTTTCCGTTGCCGGGACTCGAACCCGGGTCTCTCGGGTGAGAGCCGAGTATCCTAACCAGCTAGACTACAACGGATTCTTGACTGACGATGTTTACAAATTTATTTGATATAAAAAACACATTTCGAAACCAAACGAACCTATTCGTGGATAAACGATTATTATCCAGCACTGTTTTCCAGATCAAAAGCAACGCACCGCACCCACAAACCCCTCACACTGCGCAGTTTGATCACGGACCTATTTTCAGAATCGCCGCATTGTTTGATAAGGGGTGCATAGAAAAGAGTTGGAATTGACGAAGCAGTCTGAGCAACTGTAACACTGATGCGTTTAGGTCCTCCCAGCTAAATTTTAACGGCAATGCTATACTTCATACGTCTAACGCGGTTTACAAAATCGGACACGCTGTCCACATGCTCCACCGCTGTGCCTATGCAGATATTTTTCACCGCTCTTCTCTCATCAACGTTGCTCGCACTTGTGACCTGTCGCTTTCGAAGTACAACATAGAAGAGCTGGACGGTATGGTCCTCCACCGTTGTACGGCTCCTTCCAACCTCCTCTGCTTCGGCCGCCCAGTTGCACCGCCTCGCGCCGTCCTCCTCATCTCCCTTTGTGCCGGCGTTGTTGGTTTGCTTCTCATCGTGGGCCAAGTTGCCACCAAGGGGCATGGATGGGATAGGTGGATCCACGCCCTGCGGAGTGCTGCGCCAGCAGTATCCCCACTATTTTCGCATAGCAAGGGCATCAGCCTGCGCTATGGAGGAGAAGCCATTGGGGAAACTGTTGGTGACCGGCGCCAGCTGCTTTGGCATGGGCGGTGGTCGAGATGGAGGTGGAGGTGTCGCGAGAAGTAAAGCATTTTGAAGATTTTTTTATCTGAAGATTAGCGTCGGTCATATTGCAATAGGTACCTTATGGTGTTGCAGTAGAGATTTTTGTCTATTGCAAGTGCTATAGATGTACGCATGTGCTGCAGATGAATGCATTTTTTGATGTTGCACGGTTGATTTTTTGAGATGTATTGATGTTGCAATAGTTGGCTTTTGATGTTTCATCTATCGATTTTCCATGTTGCAATATTTGTTTACGAGCTCGATCCCAACCCAACATATGATGATTTGTTTGGAAATATTGCATGAAACATGTGTTCGATGTTGTGGTGGAAATTTTCCCTCACGAATATTATGTTTACATTGAGCTATTTTTTCGTATCATGTTGCAACCATATATTTTCGATGTTGCAGCTGTTTTGTTTTGATGTTGCAACGGAATGTTTTTCGATGTTGCAGTTGTTTTGTTTTGACGTTGCAACGGAACGTCCGATAATTAGTGGTATTTTACTATGATGTTATTGTAGCCGTCAGATTTAAAACATATCGTGATGCATACATCCGATGAAAATATCACCATACGTCCGATGAAAATTGCTCCCGCCGGAGATCCGGAGCTAGCAAGTCCAAAATTTTAATGGGTTGTTTGGATCCACCAGTTGTTACCATGCTACCCTCTGGTGGACCCTCCGGTGGGATTCACATGTCAGGACAACCTTATCATTCCCTTCTTCTTCCTCTGCCTAAGCCAAGAACCGAGCGAGCTCCTCGTGGCCGCCGGCCGAATCCACTCTTCGCCAGGGGTTGTCAGCCGCCCGCTCCACCGCCCGGAGAGGGATGACGCCGACGCAGCGACGCGGTCGAGGCACTCGCCTGAAGCGTCCCCACATAAGTAGAGACTAAATGTGATCCAATTATCAGTCCCAGGAGGCTGATAACCCATTTATTCAACAGATAGTTCAGAAACCGTACAACTCCCGAAGGAGCGGGCGGGCAAGCCACACCCAAAGCAAGACTAAAGCGATAACAATACAAATCCAAGTTGCGGTCCAGTCGGACTCCGGGCTGCAATCGGAACTATACGTCAGCGGAAGCATCCTGCAAAAGGGCCAACACCGCAGGCAGCGTTGGGTGCAGACGCAACCTCCTACTCGAAGTCCTCGGCGACGAAGTCCGGATCCTCCTCTGAAGCAACAACACAAGGGTGAGTACAAAGGTACTCAGCAAGTCCAACCCCATCCCCGGAGGGGGATACAACAAGAATATGCATGAGAGTAATCAAGGATAAAGCTATGGCTTATTTGCAGTAAAGCTGAATTTTAGACACATGCAGGGTTTCATTTCAAAGAAGTTTCATGAAAACATTTTAGTAAACGATATATCAAGTGGGGTTGATCCTACACAAAGGATCCAAGTTTTATCGCTACCGGACTCCCCGTCCGCCGTAGCGCACGGCACAACTGCCGGACACTTCTAAAATTCCACACACCCACACACGCAGCACATACCAGTCATCCCCCAAAAACTAGTTGTGTGACCGAGCCGTAACTCGTCCAATGCCGTGGACACGGCTACCCGGATAGGTTTTAACTCTGCAGAGGTTGTACACTTTTCCCACAAGTAGGGTACCGTAACGCGATCACCTTAGTGATGGTACGGATCCTAACAAAGCCATTACCCACCTTAGCTAACACTGACTAGTCAACACAGAAGCACCCAAGGGGTTAGCAACCCATCCACGGGCCGAAACCGGGACCTAAGTCACCAAGAGCTTAGTCCTTTTCCAAGGGCTCCCGTTGCTCACCAGCACATCTGAAGCCTAGCAGTTTAGCTAGTGGGATTTATGCTAAGCCGTTGCCCATACAACGGTCGAGTGGTTGCACGATGATGGAATTAGGCAGGATGACACATCAACTCGGTCCTTAGCCATGACAAGATGGATAACTCCCACTCTGCTCAACCACTAAGGTACGAGCCCAACAACCCGGTATTCCACACAAGAAACACCCATCCATCTCATCCACCACCACTCTTTACACCCGAAAACCCAACTCTTTAGTTAAACATACTCACACATTTACTTTCCGAATAAACCGGTGTAATGATGATTGAATTTGGATAATAAGTTCCTAAGCATTCTAGCAGTATTTATCACCTAAACAGAGCAACTCATGTTTAGAGATAAATATGGGACATCAAGGAATAATCATAACAATCAAGGGGTGGCTATCCAACCATGTCTTGCGATAAAACAATATGCGTTTTCTAAAACAGGCCAATAGGTTGTGTCTGAAAAACTGGGTATTAAATATGCATCAAAGGGTGAGATTGGACTTGCCGTTCTCAAAGCCTTCTGGGATCTCCTGCTCGCGGTACTGGTCCTCGGGCTCGGGCTCGCGGTCGAACTCCTCCTCGCGCTCCTCCTCGGGTACTCCGCGATCTACGGCACACACAAACGAGCACACAATAAATAAAAAGGAAAACGATTTTACCCGTTGAGCTCCGAACAGGAAGTAAGAACGAAAAATATATAGGAATGGTATTTTCATGACATTTGGATATGCTTCGGCGGAAATATATGAGAGGAGGCCGTGGTCGAATTTGGGATTGATTGAAGGAAGTTTGGCGCATGAAATGACGGGTTAAAGGGGTATTAGGGGCTTTAAAATAGAGTTTAGGACTAAATTGTGAAAAACGAGGACCTCTTTGTAATTTCTCTAAAAAGTGGAAGGGCTTATTTGTGGAAGTCTCTGTAGAGAGGTGGGAGGACCGGGTTGCAAATAGAGAGAAAGGGAGGGGTAGATGAAAATTCGGCCTTCTTCCTTCTCCTTTTTCTCCAGAACAGAGGAAGGGGGGGGGGCGCATGGCCGGCGGTGGGCCGGCCGGCTCGGCCCGCCGGCGGCGAGATCGAGTGGCTGGGGAGAGGGAGGAGAGGGTGGAGAACCCATTTGAGGGGTCACCTCGGTCGATTGGCGGCCGGGGCGAGGGGGAAGGGGACCGGCGGCGGCAGGGAGGTGGCGGTCTCCTGGTGGCGGCGGCGGGTGGTGACTGGGCGGTAAGAGGGGCGGCGAGCGGGGTGTTGTGAGATGGTGATGGGGATGGCCGGCCTTGGCTCCCTTTTATAGGCGCCGGGAGGAGTGTTGTGCGGCCGGCAATGATGGCGAGCGGTCCTCCGGCCAGTGGCGTGCCGGAGTTGCCGAGCTCGTGGATGGCGTGGGCTCGGTCGACGAGGGGAGGGAGCAGGGGCGGCGACCGCTTGGGGAGGCGTGCCAGGGGGGACGGCGTGATATGGCCGGCGGGCGGGCCGGCGCACAGGGCGACGATTCGACGGCAGCTTGGCGTGGAGCGGGTGGCATGACGCGGTTGACCGGCTCGGCGTGCGCATGTGCGGCGGCAGGCGGCACGGTGCGACAGCGGGCGGGCGTGGCGCAGCGGCAGGCGGGCGCGGCGTGCGCGGGGCGGGCGCTGGCGAGGCACGGGCGCGGGCGCGCAGCCAGGCGCGCGGCGCGGCCAGGCGCGCGGCGCGGCCAGGCGCGCGGGCGCGCGGCCAGGCGCGCGGGCACGCGGCCCGGCGCACGTGGGCCCGATGCGCATGCGCGGCGTCTGGCGGCAGGTGGCGCGGAGCCAAGCGCCAGAGAAGAGAGGAGCGGCAGTGGAAAAGGAAGGAGAGAGAGAGAAAGGAGGAGGGAGGAGGAAGGAGAAGAAGGAGAAAAAGAGGGAGGTAAAAAGGAGAGGAAAAAGGGGAGGGGCAGCTCAGCGAAAGTTGCGGGATTTAAACGGTGCGCGTGATGAATTGGACGGGCACGCGGCGAAAATTACGGGGAGCGGAAAAAGAGGGTTGACGAGTCGGGCCAGGACGACGGGTTCGACGGAAGGGAGAAGTTTTGACGGAGCTCGGCGGTCGGAAAAATTTTGGAATGCATTTTTAACGAGTGATTTAATTGGGTGTATTTTTACGGGCATTACATCGCCCAACCACCCGCGAGACCCCACCGCCTCGGCGGTCAAGGTACTCGCCCAGCCACCCGCGAGACCCCACTGCCTCGGCCTGGCTGCAGCGCGGGGCGGACGATGCGGCAGGCGGAGCTCCATGCGGCGGCGATGGGCGGAGCAGGCAGGCCGGGGAGGACGACGCACCTTAATCCCCCTGCTGCTCCAGCTCCGGATCTAGGAGGGGGATGGCCGGAGCAGGGCGAGCCGTGGCGGCGGCGCCTCCCCCGGCGAGCCCGAGGGCGGCCGCAAGGCGGCGCAGGTCGTCGACGGTGCTGGTGGGGAAGCGGGGGGCGGCGCGAGGCGGTAGCCGGTGGGGACGCCCTGCTTAGCGCGCGCTGGTTGGTGGTGGCGGCGCTGCGGACAGTGGAGCGGGAGATGGAGGCGGCGGCGAGGCTGGCCACGAAGGTGCTGCTCGTCGTGCTGCTGGAGGAGGGGAACAGGGAGACCGCGGTGGAGGCCGGCGCGGTGTTAGCGGCCGTGGAGGCAGTGGCGGCGTCCGGGCCGGCGGGAGCCACGGCGGCGTGCGCGCGGGCCGCGCTGGAGCTCTTGTGCACGGTGGTGGCGGCGCCGTGGCGGTGCGGAGGGAGGCGCTCGCGGTGTCGGTCCTTGCGCGGGTGGTGGAGGGGATGGCAGGCCATGAGCGGGAGTGCGCCATCGGGGTCCAGCAGGGAGCGGTCGGAGGGAATTTTTTTCGAAGAGAGTGGAGGGGCAGTTTAGTCTTTTGTTGGTTAAAGCTGGTTTCACCCGGCCAAAGTTGTATCAAGTAGCCAGCTAAATTTTCGACGGTGGATCTAAATAAGGCTTTAGTCCGCTTAGTATAGGGCTGAACTGGGATTTAAACCTCCTTCAGTTTTAAGGCCTTTAACGAAAATAAGTCACAACCTTTTGGCACAGCTTAAGCTAAAGGTGTTTTGGCTTCGCGTTACAGTAATGCGCACTATTTAGCACTGTGCATTATTGTAGCACGAAGTCGGAATGGATACCGAGATCTCAAAATAAATTGTGAAGGAGTTGAAGCTTAAAAAAGTGGCTTCCCGCGATTTCGACTCCACCTTCTCCACCTTCTACAATACCGCTACATTTACGAAGCTGAAGCCCCCTAAGCCATACCAAACGAGCTTAGCATTCAAGGTCATGTCTTCGTACCAAGGAGACCAAACGAGCTCTTAGTAGTGAGTAGTGACCTACACGTTCATGGTCATATCTTCGTACCAAGGAGCTAAGGTCATGTCTTTGTACCAAGGAAGAAATTTGTTTCACAGACATTGTGAAAGAGCCGTTTTGTGTGGAACACACCAACACATCTTAAAAACACGGCTTAGCCTACACCACACTTTGCCTAGCAAAATAATCATTTTCTGTTTAGAGGAGGTGTGCAAAATCTATTTTACTCTTAGACCCACATGTCATATTCTTCTTCCTCTCCTCGCTCCTCAGTCTTCATCTACTCTTCCTCTCCGCCGGCATCTGTCTCTCCTCTCTTTCCGCGCGCGCTCTCTCCGTCCGTGCGCGATGCTGCTTTGCTGTTGTCGGCGCTCCTTCACGCGGACATGGTGCTCGCCACCGCCTGGGCGACGCCCAGTAAGCCGCGCCTTCACCTCGTTGGGGCTGTCTCCTGCGGCATCCAAGGGGAAAAAAGAGGAGGGGTGAGAACTTCAGCCAACAGAGCAAATCGTATTTCGACGAGTGGGCATCCATGGTTACGTGACTAAAAAAATCGATCTTTGATGGGGACATGTTACTTTCTCGGTGACCGAGGAATCCAAATCTTGCATGAATCATTCAATGCCATTGCGCGTTTGCGCTGCTTATGAGGGCTGGGGCTATTCCAATTGCTGATGGGCATTGGTGCCAACGCAGTGACGATGCCATTAGCGGTGTCAGGCGCGAGTAGGCCTGGTGCCTGTCATCGAGGAGGCGCTGGCTCATGGGGATCTCATTGCAGCTGAAGCGGAAGCCTAGGGGCGCGTTTGGTTCGTTTCTGTCGCTAGCCTGGCTCGCATCTGGTATGCAGGCTAAGCTGGGCCAGGCTGATTGCATGCAGGTGATCAATGTTTGGTTACCAGGACGAAAGTAGACAGGCTGAGCAGAGCACATGTTTGGTTGCATGTATGAGCTAAGAACTGGCGAATAGAGAAGAGAAAGCAGTTGTTTGGTTGGCTGCATGTACCAGAGTTTGAATACCAGATTGCTGAAATTGGTGAGGTTACCACAAGTTAAATTTTAGGCTAGGTACTCATACAACTCGTTCATACCAATGGAGGTCATCATCGGCTCAATATTACAACAAATGATCATACAAGCTTGTACAATAAAACTAGGATAATAATGAACTGAACAATGATAATGATATCTTTGGTTGGTGTGCTTGTTTTGTTCAGTTGTTTGTCAGCCTTGAACTGAGGAGGGGCTTGATCTACATGTTGGTTGTGATAGGCAGCCCAAGCTTGTTCTTCAGTGTTGTACCCTTTGAAACAGGCTCCCTTGAAGCCATTAACTTGTTAATGGCAATCCCTCCAGGTGGAGAAGACGCCAGTTTTGCGGCCATAGAACACAACATACCAAGTCATAATTGAAGTCCTAGATTAGTTACAATGTAGCAATACAATGTGAGTTGTAACAAAAATAATCAATGAACAATGCAAACAATTAATTAGGTGCTCAGATCATGCAGAAATAAATAAGGACATCATAACAGGCAATGGAATTGTGCTCAGATCATGCACAACTCAAAAGGAAAACATAACAACCAATGGTCTATTACTCAGATGAAGCACAAGTGGAAAAGGATATCATGAAGGCAATGTGCTGTGCTCAGATAATGCACAACTGAAAAAGGAAACATAACAGCCAATGGTCTATTACTCAGATGAAGCACAAATGAAAAAGGATATCATGAAGGCAATGAGCTGTGCTCAGATAATGCACAACTGAAAAAGGAAACATAACAGCCAATGGTCTATTACTCAGATGAAGCACAAATGAAAAAGGATATCATGAAGACAAAGAGCTGTGCTCAGATCATGCACAATTCATAAAGGAAAACATAACAGCCAGTACAGTTGTACTCAGATGAACCACAAATGAAAAAGGATATCATGAAGGCAAGGAATTGTGCTCAGATCATGCACAACTGAAAAAGGATATCATCTAGGCAATGAGTTGTGCTCAGGTTCTTACAGAAATGAATAAGGATATCATAGAGGCAATTAATTAGGTGCTCAGATCATACACAACTGAATAAGGACATCATAAAAGGCAATGGGTTGTGCTCAGATCATGCTCCAATGAATAAGGACATCATAATAGGCAATGAGTTGTGCTCAGATCATGCACAGGAGAATAAGGACATCATAATAGGCAATGAGTTGTGCTCAGTTCATACATAACTGAATAAGGACCTCATAATGGCAATGAGTTGTGCTCAGATCATTTTTAAGCACAGAAGGTAAATAATGACAGACACATGACATCATAGGCATATGAATAACTGCAACCATGACCAAGTGTCCATGACATCATAGGCAATGTAACTGACTGATCAAATACATCACAGACCAACTACAGTCTCTGCCTCTCTAAGACTACAACCTAACCATACTTACCAGCCACAACCTAAGGGTGTTGTGTCAAACCAAAACAAATGGAGCAAAGTGTTTGAAGCTCCAGTCAGTGTATCCTGCACAAAAGAAGTCACTATGCAAAAGATAGATCAGTCAGGA
Source organism: Setaria italica (assembly GCF_000263155.2). Lineage (NCBI taxonomy): Eukaryota > Viridiplantae > Streptophyta > Magnoliopsida > Poales > Poaceae > Setaria > Setaria italica. The sequence continues at coordinate 11,113,260 of NC_028452.1, read as the reverse complement.
AGCATGTAGAGGGATCTACATGTAGGAATTCTTGGCAAGCCATGTCCTTAGCCAAAGGACGCGGTGGTTCTTAGCCATGTTGACAAAGGCATCACCCTGGGCCTTGTTGTCAACCAGATGGGAGAAAGCACAGATCAGAGCCTCCTCACTGAACCCTGGCATGTACATCACTGCACTGTATAGATCAGGGTTCAACACCTCAACCTTGGTCTCACGGATAGCAGAAGCAACATCCCTCACTGCCTCAGTCATACTGCTCATCACCAGATGGTCCTCCTCAGTGAGGACAGACCTCTTCCTCTTCTTGCTAGGACCAGAACCACTAATGACCTCTATTGTATCCTTGGGTGCTTCTCCAAACACCTTAGCAGCATCATCAATGCACTTGGCTGCCTTGTCCTCATCATATGGTTCAGTCTTGATTGAGATATCTATAAAGTCAGATGGGTTACCTAGAGCCTCATTAGAACCCATAGCATACTTGCCAGTGGCAACCCATTGCCAAAAATGATCATCATCTCCTTGTAGTTCTCAATGTGTTTGTTCAGAAATTTAGCATCCTTAGGGTGTGCCTAATTGTAGTGTGTATGATTAGTTAGAAATGTTAGAAATAAAACTAAAGGATCAGGATAAGAACAAGGTAAGGAAGATCTAGGTATCCCACACACCTTGATGTGTCCCATATAGTGCTCCTCATCAAGACTGATCATGCAATTCTCCTCAATCCAAAGGGCACCACTTAGTTCCCTAAGCTTGGACACCTTCATCCATCTCTATCTCCACTTCCTCAAGTGGTTATACACTTGAGTACCAGACACTTCATTGCCACTAAACTCCTGCAGGTACTTGGCAACTTGGTTCAGATGGACCTCCTTGAAGCCCTTGTCTAATCTAACACCACTCTCAATCAGCTGACTCATACGGCGCAGGACAAAGGAAGACATGGCACTAGTCCAGCGCATAGCACCCCTAGGGCGCTGCTCTGGACTAGGACCAGCAACCTGGACAACCTCATCAGCCACTGACAGATCAATCACCCCAACCTCCTCAGCCATCCCTAATGAAATGCATGCTTAACATCATTGCACAAACCCATTGCCATATGATCAGGAAAAGTAGAATGTAATTAATGGATGCTTAACATCATTGCACAAACCCATTGCCACATGATCAGGAAAAGTAGAATGTAATTAATGGATGCTTAACATCATTGCACAAACCCATTGCCATATGATCAGGAAAAGTAGAATGTAATTAATGGATGCTTAACATCATTGCACAAACTAATTGCCATAAGATCAGGAAAAGTAGAATGTAATTAATGGATGCTTAACATCATTGCACAAACTTATTGCCATATGATCAGGAAAAATAGAATGTAACTGATGCATGTTCAACATCATTGCACATGTATTTAACCTCAGGGAATGTAAAAGAAACAGTGGAACAAATCATCATTGCACATGTACTTAGCCTCAGGGAAGGTAAAAGAAATAGTGGAATAAATAATCATTGCACATGTACTTAGCCTTAGGGAAGGTAAAAGAAATAGTGGAATAAATAATCATTGCACATGTACTTAGCCTCAGTGAATGTAACAGAACAACAGTGGAATAAATAATCATTGCACATGGACTCAGCCTCAGTCAAGGTAAAAGAAATAGAGGATGAAATGATCATTGCACATGTCCATAGCCTCAGTCTAGATGTTCATACAACATATTATTACATCATCATTGCACAAGTGCATTGGCTCAGCTAACAGAACAACAGTTGATCATTGCACACAAACAGCAAGCTCTACACATGAGAGGTGCCCCTATTGTTCCACATATCATTTGCAATTTCATTCCTTCTTGTACCCCAATCTAAATTGTCATCTGTCTGACAACCATCAGCAGGTGCAGTACTACTACAATTAGGTTCCCATGTTGCTTCATCAGGAATAACCTCATCCTGACCATGGCCAATTATCCAATTATGAAGAATACAACATGCAAGAACTAATTTGACTTGTGTCTTGAATGGGTGGTAGGGCTTGTTGTCTAGAATACGGAATCGACTCTTTAAAGCCCCAAATGCCCTCTCAACTGTGACCCTTAGGCTTGAATGCCTCAAGTTCAACAACTCTTTCTTATTGGTAGGATAATTTCTTCCACCATATTCTTTCAAGTGGTATCTAGTGGCTCGGTAAGGGGGGCATAAATCCAGGACGACATGCATAGCCAGTGTCCACTAGGTAGAATTTACCTAAACAATTCATTAGGTAGCCAAGAATCAGTTGTAGTGGTTATGTGAAATCCCAATTTGTGGTTTGTCTAAAAGTTTCTGTTACAAGTACCTGGAGGAACCCTTAACCCATCATCCCTCTCTAGAGCATCAGCTAGAATGAGTGCATCATGTGCAGATCCCTCCCATCCAGCTAGCACATAAGTGAACCTCAGATCAAAGTCAACTGCAGCAAGCATATTTTGAGTAGGATAGTGCTTCCTACCCCTGAATGCTGCAGATATCTTTGCTGGAACTCTAGCATGAACATGAGTACCATCTATTGCACCAATACAGTCCTACATTATAGCAAGACTTGTGATTAAAGTTTGGTCAGGACTGCAGTTAGGTACAGGTAAACCTTACATTCATTTAATTACCTTAAAATAAGGATACCACCTTGGGCTTGTTCTGATTTTAAGTGCTGTCTCAGTTGATGGTGGCCTTATCATCTCTCCCCTCAGCTCACCAATAGCATACAATACCTCTCTAAAATACCTACTTACTGTTTCCATGGATCTCCTAAATGTTTGGTGGATTACTCTAAATCTCTGGTTGTGTCCCACAACATGGAGAAACATTGCTACTTGTTCCTCCACAGTACTGTTTATTGTGTCCCTTAGCAAGCTTCTATCCCTAAGCAGGTTACACAGGTTGAAAAAGGGAGCTCTACGCATACGCAACATGTTCACACATTCTATGTCATTACAATTAAAAATTTTGTTCAGGTTGGCTTGGCGTTCCTCATCCATAGCACTCATTGGGGCATATGTAATCCGAGGCTGTGAATTATAGGCCACCCTGAGCCTACTCATGAAGTATGCATAGATGACAGACACAAAAGCAGCAGCTTTTATCACAAGCATGCGTCTCTGGTCGACAGGGTTCATCTATTACACAATGCAAAGCATGTCTCAGCAAAACAACAAATCATTTTGAGCATTCAACAAGTGGGTTAGGAAAAAAAACTGCATCATCGCCTAATGCACAAGTGCTCACATATAGGTAAATCAGTGTAATAAGAATGCATCATTGGATAAGGACATGTGCTCAGTTTTCATTTTTATAACTTAATATCATCGGCCAAGAACATGTGCTCACTGTTGAAAATAAATAAGCATTCATCATCGGCTAAGAACATGTGCTCACTGTTGAAAGAAAATAAGCATTCATCATCGGCTAAGAACATGTGCTCACTGTTGAAAGTAAATAAGCATTCATCATCGGCTAAGAACATGTGCTCAGTTTCCAGAGTAAGTAAGCAACCATCATCGGCTAATGACAAAGGCTCACTGGAAAAAATCGTTACCGCTAGCTCCTTCAGTAAACAGTCCGAGGGCTTTCAAGAGTTCAACGGGTAAGCCAAGATAAAGGCAGATCTGCACATGAGGGAGAGGGATTACTATCAAAACATACAAGATCCAATCGGGAGAAACAACAACAGACCGAAACCCTAAAAGATAAAACTTGCCTTTTTACCTCCAACGAAATCACCAGCACAGATCCGACCCTACAAATGTTCAAAGCATTAGGACCCCAAAAAAACCGATGGAGAAAGGGAGCAACACCAGATCTGCGACGGATTACAGGTTACTTGCTCTCTTTGCCACGAAACCCCGACGAATCGAACCTCAAACCTGCGGAAAATGAAGAGAGGGAGAAGCGAAAGGTCAACCACCGATTGAATCGAGCCTCAAACACCGTGGATCTGGAGCACAAGTAAGAGAAGATGCATCACCTGCTGCGTGTTAGATCTGGAAGAGCAGGAAGAAGAGGACACGAGGAAGCGGGAGAGCTCACAGCGGAGAGGCAGAGGGCGAGTGCGACGGAGAGAATGGGGGGAGGGGCGGCGGCGGTGAAGATATAGCGCGGATGGAAGGCGCGAAAGGGGCGGCGGTAACCCTAGCTTCCCGCGCGCGCCCCCGCATCTCCCGCCTGCACGCGAGGAGCCATTTTTCTGGGCACCGAGAGCGCGCTCGCGTCCCGCACGAGCTAGGCCGCCAAGAAACGGAATCCATTTTCGTTTCCCGGCAGCCAGGCTCGGGGGGTTGTGTTGCACACCCAGAGCCAGGCTCATGTACGAATACAGGCATCCAATCGCTTCGACGTTGTATCCCGAGGGCCAGGCCGAGCCATATGCGGGGAAGCAAACGCGCCCTAGGTCGCGGCTCCGCGCGGCCTTAAGCTCCTCGAGGTCGTCAAGTCGTGAGGCTCCTAACCGCGCTTTCAAGATGTCTTGAAGACAAAATCGGACAAATTTCCTACGCAGAAAAGACGCATCTTAAAAGACTGCAATGCCCTGTATTCGTATTTTTGTTTCCGAAAGACTGGTACTAACATGCACTCCACAGGTGAAATAGCCTGGCAAATGCATTTTACAGCTATATACTGTTGACCGAAGCCCAAACCTGCAAACTATCAGAGAAACTGATCACAAGCGATATGATGAGGCAACACTTTCTCTTCTCTGTGGTACAGTGCATGACGTTTAGTCAGATACAGCTTGATGATCACATGCTATCAGACTATCAGTACATCAAGTAGTGTGGTGCTGCACAATCATTTCTTCCACTGGGGCAGCCGTTGGACCACAACCTACAGGCATAGCAGTGTAAACGGTTAAGTACTTCATAGAAAAACGGTGCGTTATGCATGGCACTTCTGAATAAGAAACAAGGTGAAGGGCAAACGTAATAAAAAGAGTAGGGTGGGGTTAACGAAACATGCCTTGCCGGAGTTCTCTTTGTTGCCTACGATAGTCTGACAAGCTAGCCTCCATGACTCTGGTTTCTGTCAAAGACAGGGAAGTTAAAAGAGCACGGTTAACTGACAACCCATGTGCATGTAAATACCAACGGAGCACGGTTAACTGAACAGACTCCAGAACCAGAAGAACAGTAGAAACATTGAGCAATTGAGTGAACTGAACACCGCCTACCTTCTTCAGGTACCGGTTCTCAGTGTTCGTCCTTTCATTCAGGAGCTCCTTTCCGTCAAGGATCTGTGAATTCACAATACCCATTACCGAACCTTGGTTAATTCAGTTGCAGTTGACAATGTCCATTCTCAGTTGCAAACATTCCAGAGTCAATTCAGATCATAATCACCACTCTACTCGTGGCAAAACAGCGAAATAAGAACGGCACATGCCGTCGATTAGGGTGGAGAGCAAGGGCCTGTTCGCTTCAGCTTATAAGCCGGCTGAAAAGCTGAAACGGTTGATTTGTTGTGAGAGGAAAATTCTATTTGGTGGCAAGTACCTCGACGATGCAAGTGCCGCAGCTTCCACCGCCACCGCAGTTCATCACCTTACCCTGCAAATACAGCAAGATCACTCTCAGTTACCCACTGTTGCGCGGCGACAAAAATCTGACGATAAAACTGAGTAAAGCAAGGGAGGCTCACGTATGCGGCGTAGAGCTCGATCTTGTTCTCGTTCATGATGTCACGGAGGAGCTTCTCGCCGCTCGCCGCCTCCGCCCGGTCCACCGGGTAGGTGCCGTCCGCACCCGGCTGCGGCTACAGAACCAAACCAACCAACCATCCAACAGCCAGCTCAATCAACACACCCACTACAGCAAGCAGAATTGCACTACCTCCCTGCCAAGGAGGGCTCCTGAGAGACTTACCCCGACGAACTCGAGGTCGATTTGGGGCTTGGGCGGCGCCGGCGCCGGCGCCGGCGCCGGGGCACCCTGGGACACGTTCGGCGACGCGCTGGAGCATCTGATGGTGGCGGCCCTGAAGCGCCTCGCACCGCGGTGGCTGCTGGCGGAGACGCGGGAAGAGGAAGTGGCGGCGGGGAAGGGGAGGGAGACGAGCGCTGCTGCCGCGGGGGCGGAGCTCGTGGCCGCCATGCCTCTGGCCGCACCTTTTTTGGGTGGGGACGTGGCCGCGTTGCCGACTTGGCGTTGGTACTTGGTAGGCCGGTTCGTTCGAAAAAACGCCACGGTATTTTTATCGTCCGCGCGAGGGTGTGTGGCCGCGGCGCGCGTGGGGTCCAGCCGTTGGCGGCTCGGAGAGGCCTCGCGCCGTCGCGCGCTCGCAGGGGACACGCGGCGCCGGCACGCACGGGTGGCTCGCGGCTGCCCGCCGGTCTCGGTGGAAGCGTCTGGCTTGCTCCCGAATTTCCCCCGTTTCCTTTTTTTTAAAGAAAAGGTGGGGTTTCATTAACATAGAACTTTTACATCCAATCCACCCCCTGAAGCAAATAAAAATTACACATAATTCCACATCAGAAGCACCCAGCGACCATCGCCACCACCGACCATAGTTGCCGCAGAATGAGTCTTCTCCGTATCCCGTATTGAAGAAAAACCCAATATAAAGCTCACGGCCGGCACCATGGGGTTTGATACTAGGTGCTAAACTTGAGCAGTATCATATCGGATGTTAATTAGGAGGATTAAACATGAGCTAATTACAAAACTAATTGTACAGATGCAGTCTAATTCGTAAGACGAATCTATTAAACCTAATTAATCCATCATTAGCAATTATTACTGTAGCACCACGTTGTCAAATCATGAACTAATTAAACTTAACAGATTCATCTTGTGAATTAGACTCCATCTGCGCAATTAGTTTAATAATTAGCATATATTTAATACTCCTAATTAGTATCCAACATCAGATGTGACGGGTGCTAAGCATCCTGAAACCAAACAGGCGCTGAATCGACGAACAAGTCTTCAGTGCCCGTCAGTAGCATGCCAGAAGCATGCTGTTTGTTCGTTGAACGCCTCGGACGGTCCTCGCATTCACCTCGGTTGCCGGTCGACAAACAGCACGCCCGCAAGGGGAATCAAAGAACGCCACGTACGAGCAAGCGGAGAACGGTCCTCCAGCCTCCCGCAATCTTGTCATTGGTTACAAGGTCAGCGACGCTGCGGACGCCGTGGAGATGACTGGCGTTGTAAAACTCACAGTGGATTCGAACACCCACGCATAAGAAATTAACGAAGAAAACATCACCGGAGTCCTGTTTCTTTGTGTTCCTTTCCGCAACTGGGCTGGGGCCGTACACGCGCAGCCCTGTTTGTTGTTGGTTGGAGCTAGGCGATGCAGGCACACTGGTGGGCTGCCACGAGGAGTTTCACGTGGGTCCTCGGACCAGCCTACCCGACGACTTACTGGGCCGTTGCTGGGGGTGATGCGGCGGCTTCTGGACCGTCGGCGCGCCGTGCTTTTGAGCCCATACGTAAACCCACAGATATTATGGTGGTGGAATGCGCGAGTGAATAAAGCTCAACCGGTGCCATTGCTGCTGCAGTGCATATTCCATATTTGCATGCTGGTGCTATGAAGGAATTTGCAGATGATCTCATCTCCGCTTGTAACATGGTAACTGTTACTGATGATGAGGGTTGAGGGTTAACGGCAGATGTTGCTGTCGACTGAATGCATGAGTCGATTCTGTGCAGCGTGCACTAAGCACGTCCTGGCGCTCTCTACCTCGTGACACCTGAACGCTAAGTATCTTCTCGCTAAAAATGAGACCGAGAGGGATGGGACTATGGGAGGTCAGGACCAGCTGAGACCAACTGGTGCAGTTTGCAAAAAGGGGGTCGTCGTATGGATATCCATATCCTCTCCTTAAATCCGTACCCACTTCAAATAGGAAGGATATGGGTAGAAAATTATATACCCATTTGAAATGGTGAGGGTATGATTAATCAACTGTATATATATGTAGTACTCCCTCTGTCCTGAAAAGGATGCAACTATGGTATGCGTGCCAGTTAAAGTGCTTCACGTTTGACCAGGTTTGTAGTAAATAGTATTCACATTTATGGCTCCAAATTAATTTATTATGAAAATACATTTTGTAATTAATCTAATGATGTTTATTTGATATTTTATATATTTATACTTTTTCATCTATAATAGGTCAAACTTGACACAGTAAATCATGACACTGTTCCAGAATTGCATTCTTTTGGGAACGGAGGGAGTACGAAGTTAATTATCCATTTTATATGGGTGTGATTGGGGAGGATAAGGAGTGAATAATAATTATTTAGATTTAGGTGTGAATAAGAATGTGTTTGTCAATACGACAGACCTAGGTCGCCGTGTCCCTTGGCTACTGGGACGAGGCGATGATGAGCTGTTTAGCCCCTCCGCTCACTGCAACTCCTTGTCCGATTCCCCGTACGTGCTCTTTGGTACTGCCATGCTCCTTCGATGATCGCTCATTATCGATCTGCAACTCTGCATATGAGATACATTTTAGATTCCATCCCAGTACAACAATGCCAAGAAAACTCTGTGCGTTGGCTGACAGATAAACAGGCAAAAACTGTCTAGTCTCTATATACAAGGCAAAGCAAACCATTCATCGAAAATTCCTCCTTAACCAACTTGTTCTCATTGCTACGTCGTGTTCTCCCTGGGAAAAAAAAAATCTTTATAGCTCTCATCTCGCCTGCACCGAAAAGCGAAACGTAGTATCCATGGATTATGTCCATTGGAGGCACGGTATAGCTGCGTGCCTGCATATATGGACCCCGTCTACTGCAAGTCTGAAACAACACATTGCCTCAAGCTAATCCAAGCTCTGCAACCTTTCCGAACCAGGATAATCCAAACCACACTGATGTGCTCGTGCTTGTCTCAAGCTCTGCAATCTCAACCTCAGCCGTCTGACCCACAAATCGTATACCCTTTGGAATTGTGGCATGCACATGCATATGAAAACAAACAGTGTGGTGGATGCTGAAGATATTTTTTGAGCAAATGCTAGGAATAGATATTGGGGTCATGGGGTGGAATCAAAAGTGCATACTACTTGTCGTCCCGCCGGATATTTGCACGCTCGGACGGTGGTCCGTCACTACGGTTTGTCATGTAGTAGTAGTACCCATGTATTGGTGAAGAGAAACATTCCATTCGCTACCCCACACATGCCATCCCCCCCCCCCCCCCCCCCCCCACCCCACAAAAAAAAGGACAGGATTATCAGGATGTGACGTTCGATAAGATCGTTGGATTTTGATACGGCTACAAGGGAGAGACGCGGCACCAAGCAGGCGATTTGGAGGTGCTTCCAATCCATCGTCCATCAACACAAGAGGGCAGGGAGCACCACGGACATTTACTGGCTTATTTGACGTACGTGGTAGGCGGACTCTCCAATTAGCTTGGGAGGTTCAGGTTAAAAGAACGATGGCGAAATTAAAGACCTGGACCGGAGCTTACTACGAAGAAAATCTCATCCTCTTCTTGGTGAGCAGATAATTAATCCCTGCGTATAATTGGGCATGGATTTTTTTTGGTGTTCCTTGTTGCAGTACGGATAGCTGGTAACGATTGTCTATGTACGGATAGATGGTAACGATGCGTTGTGAGTTGTTTCATTGTTCGGATCAGCTTTAGGTGCAAATTTTCTTCTCTTCTTCTTGTGCTTCCTAGAATTGGTAGGCCCCCTGTTTTTCTTGGAACCATGTGAGAAATGAACTTTTTTTTAACAAACAAAAGCATTCTTGCGCGTGCGTGCCCACGCCCGATTACTCTTTGAGGTCTTTTACGGTACACAATACTACTACTTAGTGGTATATAGTATATAAAAGATCTAACCATTCATTATTATGGATAATTTAGTAATTATTACATTGTAAAAAGTGATCTTTCAAATGGAATGGTATTTTAGACTTTATGCTATTGTAAAAAAATATTATTGTGATGCCGTTTGTGTTTTTTTTTACCATGATATCCTTATACTATCTATATTACTCATGTATACTACCCGTGCCATAGGTGAAGAGATAAGTAGTATACAATTAATCTTGACCGTCGGATATTTGGCATAGTACTGTGCGTCGTAAAAGAGGTCTTCTTCTCCATGGAAGCTAAGTGTAGGTTGTATATGTTCCATCGATCGACTGGGTTAATAGGTCATCGGAATTTTGATACCTTCCAAGTTAATAGCTGCTTGGTTGGGATCTTCGTACGCAGCTGGCTTGGCAGAGTATATATTGACACGCTCCATCAAATTGTAACAAAGTGACATTAAGTATTATTAGTTGATCATCTATTGAAATAGATAGAAGAGTATGCAGTGGGGGTAGATACTATCTATTGGTTTCTTCTTGTAATTGATGGCTTCCGAACAAGGAGCCCTTATTGGCACTTGGTTTTCTCAGCAGCCAAATAAAGGTCTTTGTTGGTAGTGTTGCATTGCATGCATGCGCGCCATGACCTCACTAATAGCGTCGCACGCGAAGATTAAACTACTACTCTGTGATAACCTATGTGATTAGAGAGATTCTCACTGCTGCGTCGTCGTGATTGACATTCCATGTAGCCAGCTATAGCTAGATCTTGAGAGCCATCGGATTCGAATGTTAGCAGCTGACCTGAATATACCAGCAGATGTAGACGTCAAGATCAACTTGAACAATGATTTATTACTATACTAGGTGAAAGTTCAGAGTTCTCAGCTCTCATTTGCTTAACTTTTAATGGTAAACATGCATGTCAACGCCTCAACGGCCGGCGAATGCGAAATCCCTTTCACTTTTGTCAACTCTTGGTGGTGGTTTCAGAGGTGATTATGCACCTAGGATAACCCTCGGTCAAAGTTTTTACCACAATATAAGATTGACCGACGACTTGTGCGTGTTGTTTCTTTCGTACTACTTTCAAACTTGCTAAATAACCCTCCGTCTCACAAATATTGTTTATTTAGCCTTCAAAACTTGTTCCACAGAGAGTGTTCATATAGCTTCTGGACTATCCAACAAAGACTCTTATAATACCTTCTAATCCAATTAATAAATCGATCATTTACTTCCACCATCGATGCCTGAGTCAGACCTGCTAAATAAGGAAGGCTAATAGGTTCGACAAACACTGCAAGCGTGCATGCATAATTAATTCTACTCAACAATAATCTATCCGATTAAGAAAAGTTATTAGGAGTAATTTGGACTTTTAGCATTGCTACTATCTTGTATAAAACTTTTCTAAACGAACGATCTTTGTGGGATGGAGGGAGTAGGTGATTAGGCTGATTATCTTACTTTGAACCAATTAACCAAGCTTCCATCGCTTGCCAACTGGAGTAATCGACTCCGAACCAATAAACTCCATTGGCGCCATAAAAAGGGTCGTCATAAACACAGGTTGTATCGACCGATCGATCTTCCGGTTGGCACTGGTGACAGTACGATATGGATCGCAGTTCTTCAGAATTATCCAACACAAATTGGTCATGCTCGACCTATTGCTGATTGAGTCTTAGAAACTGATGCGGCCGGACGCCGCGTGTCTGCTCACCTCGATCGGGCGCGGGCGGACTGCGACGCCGGTCGCCGCCGAAGGGCAGCGGCGAATGGGAGGTTTGCTTCGTCGATAAACGGGGAGAAGATTACAAGCGGCTTCGCCTTAGGGGGTGTTTGCATAGCAGGTGCTAAAGCATCTGTCACATTGGATGTTTGGGAGTATTAAACATAGTCTAATTACAAAACTAATTGCACAACCCCTAGGTTAAATCGCGAGACGAATCTATTAAGCCTAATTAATCCATCATTAGCAAATGGTTACTGTAGCACCACATTGTCAAATCATGGACTAATTAGGTTTAATAGATTCGTCTCGCGATTTAGCCTAGGGGTTGTGCAATTAGTTTTGTAATTAGACTATGTTTAATACTTCTAATTAGTGTCCAAACATCCGATGTGACATGTGCTAAAACTTTAGCACACGCCTCCCAAACACCTCCTTAAGCGCGCGCCGCTCGTCACGGCCGCCGGATGCGCCGGCGGCGCCGGCGGGCCCCACCGCGGTGGTAGCCGTTCCCAATGTCCTGGCTCGTCTTCGTCGCTGACCGTGGCCCCGTATGCCTACGTGGCTGTTTTGCAAGTTTTGCGCCGTGGATCCTTTCCAGATGCGGAAATTGTATACCCTTGCCCGCTGGTTTTTCACTTCTTTTTTCCCCCGAAGGATCCTGATTTTGAATTTTGATTAGTTTCTGCTCATGGTTTCATTTGTTTTTTTTCCGAAAAGGATATTCCTGATTTCTTTTTCTCCTCATAGTTTTCAACGGATAAATACTCCACTTAAATAGATCCTTTTAGGTGTATACATTGATTAATGTAACATAGGGGAAATGAAAATTGTTAACTCGTACTGTACATTTTGTATAATGGATGGAATCGTCCTTGTTTTGGATTACAGCCTAACAAGAAAGCTATCGGTATCTGACATGTGACATTAGGTCAGTATCAGTCGGAGTTTCATATAGAATTTCATCAACATTAATTTTTATACCACATCAGCAATTTTGCTGGCTTGGCAAGGTTTTTACGAGGAGAGAGATGATGGAGTTTCAGATATGAGAAAGGAGTTTCATCTTCATAAAATCTAGCGGGCACAGTTACCAAGTTTGCAGTCTTGGTAACGGTGCAATGAAACTGCGCATTGAGATTGGTCTTAGTGTAAAAAAAAATATAGAAGAAAATGTAGTTGCCAGCTAAAGGGAATCAACCTGGAATGAAACAAGCGACGAATCGGAGGTGGAAAATACTCTCTCTATTTCAAATTGTAGGTCGTTTTAGTTTTTCTAGCATAAATATTATTATGTATATAGACTAGCAACACACCTGAAAAAAGCCTGATCTGCAATTTGGGACGGAGGAAGTATAAAAGAAAAAAAAGAAAAGACAGGGTGCAGCACGGATAATGGGCCCCACGCAAAAATCCTATAAATCTTTCCACAGCGCGCGTCTAGCGATTTGTGATCCTGCGAGGTGAAGTGAAGCGAAGGACAACGAGCGGAGCGGCGCCGAGACGAGAAGCGGCGGGCATCCTAATCCATCCGCCGCTTCCTCTGTTGTTCCAATCCCCCGCGTCGTCTTCTTGCGAAGAGCACGACTGCACGAGCTCCAAGGAAGACCGAGGAGGTATCATTTGCTCTGCTCCGATCGAACGCCACACATTTTCAGTAGGCATGTTGATCTCAGCTGCTGCTCCGTTTCATTGCTGTCGTTGTTCTTGTTCAGATGTGGTCTGCACTGCCACTAGTTCATTATGTTTATCTAGCAAACTCAATTCTGATTTCTCTACCTTCATTTTTTAAAACGAAGATTTCATTCATTGGTTTTATCCATGGCAAGCGAGGAAGCAGACAACTCCGAGCTTTCTGCAAGCTCATGGCAACAGCAATTTTTAAAGATTTTTTTTCAGATAGTTCAGGGGGCCCTTGGAATCTCCAACGTTGTCTGTTGCTGCGCGCAGATAAGTAAACTGCCCACACCTGCGCGGAGGCGGTCCGGGCGGCACTCTTTCTCCCTTCCCACAAAGCCGGGCAATGTCGGCGGCGCAGGGCCTCGCTCTCAGGCTCCGGGCGGCTCCGCCAGTTGCGACCAGTCGCAGGGCTCCTCGTAGCCAGACGACGGTGAGGGCGGCTGGAGCGGCGTATGGCGGGGCGATGCAGCACCGCCGCTGCTGCGGCGGCTGCGTGTCGCTGGAGGGCGGGCGGTTTCTCCACGGCGCGCCGCTACCCGCCGCACAGCAGCGCGCGCGGGCCTTGCCGTGGGCTGAGCGAGCGGCGCGGCGCCATGAAGGGGTTGTGGCGTCGGCGGCGGGCGTCAGGTCGATGTCGAAGATACCGGAGAGCAGCATCGGGCTCTACGACCCGTCCTTGGAGCGCGACTCCTGTGGCGTCGGCTTCATCGCCGAGCTCTCCGCCGAGCCCAGCCGCAAAACCGTGAGCACCTACGCGACTAAGCGCGCGCTGCTTGGCGTTGATTCTTCCGCAGTGCAGCTAACTGATGTTCAACGTCGTGTCCATGTCTGAGTTGTTTGCCATGGCTGCTGTTTCAACTGTAGATCGACGATGCCATCGAGATGCTCGAGAGAATGTCCCACCGTGGCGCCTGCGGCTGCGAGAAGAACACCGGCGATGGTGCTGGCATCCTTGTTGCACTGCCGCATGCCTTTTTCAGAGAGGCAAGTTTAGTTGGAGTTGTTAACGAGTGAGAAGAGCTTTCTGTGGTTGAGGGATTCACTTTGGGTGTGTTTTTTCGTTTTTTGTTATAGCAGGTAACCAAAGACGGTGGTTTTGAGCTTCCACGGCCAGGTGAGTATGCCGTAGGGATGTTCTTCATGCCCACCGATGAGAAGCGCCGTGAGAAGAGCAAGCTTGTGTTCCATGAGGTTTGTCTAGTGAAAGAGCAGAAAGAAAAAAATCTGATTGCAACAGAGGCCATGCTCATTTTTGTTTCACGTGTTTGGATTGCAGATAGCGAAGTCATTGGGACATGATGTTATTGGGTGGCGTCGGGTTCCCACCGACAATTCGGACTTGGGCAAATCAGCGCTCGATACTGAACCTGTGATTGAACAAGTGTTTGTATCCAAGAGCACACACTCCAAGGCTGATTTTGAGCAGCAGGTCATTTGATGGGCTTTCGAATTTCAAACTATAGATTTCAAATACAATAGACATTGTTCATCGACTTCCTTTTGCAAATTGTAACTGCAGATGTACATCCTACGTAGATTCTCGATCAAGTCCATCCGCGAAGCTTTAGGTCTCCAGCGTGGAGGACCAAAAGATTTCTACATGTGCTCACTATCTTCAAGGTTCTTCTTTATCACCCTATTCATTTCTTTCAATTTTCATGTGTGCAAGATGAAATGATTAAGGTTTCAGTTGCGGCACTCAGCAGTGATATGAATCAGAGCAAGCATGTTTCGAAAATTTTGATCATGAAAATAAGGAACAAGAGATGCCATATGAATAATGATTTCTTTGTGTCATGAGATCCTCCCAAATCTGTTTATTTCACGTCTTCCACTTTTTCTAAGAATTGTTTTCTGAAATCTGTTATTGTTATTCTTCTCAGGACTGTTGTTTACAAGGGTCAGCTGAAGCCGACTCAACTTAAGGGGTACTTCTTTGCCGACTTAGGTGATCGAAGCTTCACAAGTTACATGGCTCTGGTAAATACGTAGCCTCGTTGATCTTATTCAAATAAAAAGAAAAAAAATCATAAACACAGTTAGGATTAGGAGATGGGAACTGCCAATAGCAATGTGGTAGGGCAAGAAATGTTTCCAAGCACGCACACATTGAATTGCCTTTTTTTCACTGTTCCATGCACTTGCTGTTTCAGTATTGGTTCATCATGCGCTCCACAGAACTATTAGAATCTGCACTAATGGATATCCAATAACCATTTTGAGTTGGTAGTATAAGGAAATTTGTTGAGTACCTTAGGGCTCTTCGAACTGTTTAGGAGCTATTTCCTTCTAGGTAGCGCTGACGATCTATCTGAGGTCATACTCCATATTCTATATATGAAAACAGATGAGCAGGGTATGATTCAAAAGTCATGCATGCAAACAGGTACACTCAAGATTCTCCACGAACACCTTCCCCAGCTGGGATCGCGCACAGCCAATGCGTGTTTTGGGACATAACGGCGAGATCAATACCCTTAGAGGGAACAAGAACTGGTGAATTTACTGAGCATATTTTTTTCATAATTTACTCGATCTTGTAAGCAATGATTTCCACGTGACTGAAGCATTGGGGCATGAATTTCACCATACTCGATTGCAATGTGTTTTATTTGTGTTTGATAGGATGAAAGCACGTGAAGGTCTTTTGAAGTGCAAGGGACTCGGTCTATCAAGGGATGAAATGTCAAAACTACTGCCAATAGTGGATGCTACGTCTTCAGATTCAGGTTCCATTTTCTATCTACACATGCCAAAGAAAAAAAGAAGTAGAAATATATACTAGGATACTAGTTCTGTGTTTCTGAAAGCGAACTGTGTGCATGTGTAGTATATGACTTTTAACTTGGCAAACTAAATTATATTTATCTTGTTAAAGGCATTGATTGAGTGTGAGAATGCTCATAAATTCAGGTGCATTTGATAACGTTCTTGAGCTCCTCATCCAATCTGGAAGAAGCTTGCCAGAGGCTGTAATGATGATGATCCCTGAGGCATGGCACAATGATACAAACATGGACCCTGAGAGAAAAGCTTTGTATGAATACTTTTCAGCCCTTATGGAGCCTTGGGACGGACCAGCTCTCGTATCATGTAAAAAAATATGAAAACATTAAAATCTTTCCTTAATATTTCTTTCCCTATGAGTTCTGATGGATGACTTCATTTCTGTTGACCTTGTTTTCTCACACAGTTACTGATGGACGTTATCTTGGTGCTACCCTGGATCGTAATGGCTTGAGGCCTGGCCGTTTTTATGTGACATACACTGGCCGGGTGATCATGGCTAGTGAAGTTGGTGTGGTTGATATCCCAGTTGACGACGTGAGGAGAAAGGGTAGGCTAAACCCTGGTATGATGCTTTTAGTTGATTTTGAGAACCATTGCATCGTGGATGATGACGCACTGAAGAAACAATACTCAAGAGCCCACCCATACGGGGAGTGGCTGGAGAGACAAAGGATACAACTTATGGATATAATAGACTCTGTACCTGAAACCGAAAGAATTGCTCCTAGGATTGCTGCGCTTCCAGTAAGTCCATAATTTTTCTGGCTTTCACTTATTTTGTAGGGCTAGGAGTTGTTTCTGAAAAAACCACTAATATGGACTAACTTATGGCTTCTTCTACACTTTGGTGCAGCAACAGAACGAGAACAAGGAAGCTGTTGGTATCCATGGAATTTTGGCCCCACTAAAAGCCTTTGGGTAAGCAACACCTCAACCTTAGTATTTTATATGTTTCTTTTACACATAAACGAGTTGATTGGCTTCAGGTATACATTAGAAACCCTGGAAATGCTGTTGCTTCCAATGGCCAAAAATGGAGTAGAAGCTCTAGGATCAATGGGAAATGACACACCCCTCGCTGTGATGTCAAATAGAGAGAAGCTAACTTATGAGTACTTCAAGCAGATGTTTGCTCAGGTTACGAATCCACCAATTGACCCAATTAGAGAAAAAATTGTCACATCCAAGGAGTGTATGATTGGTCCAGAAGGTGACCTATCTGAAACAACAGAACATCAGTGCCATCGCCTGAAACTTGAAGGTCCTTTACTGCATATTCATGAAATGGAGGCTATTAAAAAGATGAATTTTCGTGATTGGCGCAGCAAAGTGCTTGACATAACTTATCCTAAAAAGTATGGCAGAAAAGGATTAGAGCAGACTTTGGATAAACTTTGTGCTCAAGCGCGTGAAGCTATACATGAGGGATACACTATTTTAGTTCTCTCTGATAGAGGTGAGTGCAGTTCATAATACAGAAGTACTCTGCAGTCAGCAGGCATAACTTAAATTGTCCATGAAATCTAGATTTATCTTTATCTGCCTCAATATTACCATGAATTGCTTATTGTTCATGCATGTTAATAGCAACTGCTCAGAGATCTATTTATTTTGTATTACTGCAGCATGCAGTACCATCGGTTTTATTTTCTCCTGTTATTTTTCATCACAGCATATTAAACATATAACATTTTAAAATTGTCCCTTACATATAGTTGATTAAAATCCTACTATCTCATTTTGGGATCAAGGGCCAGAACTGCCCCAATTCCAGTAGAAAACTAGATTTTGTCCTATTCAGTCTGCTTTCATCTTTGCCAGTTTGAATGTCTGATACCTGCAACAACACTCGATTAATAATGATATGTGCTATGCATTTTAATGCTTGATATCGTAAGATTACTTGTTCCATACTCCATAGCATTTGGAGGCTTAAAATGTCATATTTCAACTGAAAAATTCATACAGGTTTCTCTCTGGATCGTGTACCTGTCAGTCCCCTATTGGCAGTTGGAGCTGTTCATCAACATCTTGTCTCAAATCTTGAGAGGACACGCATAGGTTTGCTTGTTGATTCTGCTGAACCTCGTGAAGTGCACCATTTCTGTACCCTTATCGGGTTTGGTGCAGATGCTATATGCCCTTATTTGGCCATAGAAACCATATGCCGGTTACAGATTGATGGGAAGATAGCTTCTAAAGGTGATGGGCAGCCATATCCACAAGAAGAACTTATTAACAAGTATTTCAATGCTTCTAACTATGGAATAATGAAGGTTCTTGCTAAGATGGGGATATCCACCCTGGCATCGTACAAAGGTGCTCAGATTTTTGAGGCTCTTGGTCTTGCTTCAGAAGTGACCAGCAAGTGTTTTGAAGGCACTCCTAGTAGAGTCGAGGGCGCTACTTTTGAAATGCTTGCACAAGATGCACTTTATCTCCATGATTTGGCGTTCCCATCAAGAACTTTACCATCTGGAAGTGCAGATGCAAACGCTGTTCCCAACCCTGGGGATTACCACTGGACGAAAAATGGAGAACTACATCTTAATGATCCGTTTGCCATTGCAAAATTACAAGAAGCAACTAGACTTGACAGCAGGGAAGCTTACAAAGAATATTCTAGACGTACTCAGGAGCTGAGTAGGTACTGCACTCTGCGTGGTATGCTGAAGTTTAGAGAAATTCCAGTCAGGATTTCCTTGGATGAGGTTGAACCTGCAAGTGAGATAGTGAAGCGATTTTGTACTGGAGCAATGAGTTATGGATCCATTTCCTGGGAAGCTCACACAACCCTTGCTAAGGCTCTCAACATTCTGGGAGGAAAATCTAATACAGGTATTTTCCACCATAAATGAAATGACCCTGGCCATTGTTATGAATATCATATTTATTTAGGAAAGATTGATATTCTTAAATGCCAAGTGAACTATGTATTGCATATTTGCTCACTTCATGTCTGAACTTTTGTTCTACTATTCTTATTCCTTGATGTCAACTACTGAAAACAACTGCTCTGTTAGATTCTTGAAGCACACTTTACCTGAGATCAATGTAGTTGTGCTTACGTAAATTTCCGAACTGTTTTTCATCTGAAAACTGGTAATAATATTACTTTTCGATGGGGTCCCAATCAAGAAGTAAGAACTCAAGCGTCTTAAATTTTACAGTAGGTAGGAACCACGTTTAGATTCGGAGAACCAAAATTATAATATTGTCCGCAGGATCAACTTTGGGTGGTCTAGGTTGAGGAGGCATTATCACTTATCAGTATCACTAGATAGCAGGGGGCATGATAGTAAAGTAGGATAGTCAGGGCCCTCAGGGGTCTCTATGGGAAGTTGGCTTTTGATGGTGTAGAATTGATATAATAGGTTGCATTTTAGTTTCCATCCGATTCTCATTTATTATATTCCTTCCAAATATGTTACATTTTAGACAAATTCTCCTTCCTTTTCTTTCTATATGAGGTGCGCACACAACCCAAAATTTATATGTGATATACCATAAAAGTTTTGCATAATTAAGTTCATGTTTGAAAACACTTTCATATGATGCCAATTTCATGGTCATGAATATTATAATATATAAGATATTAACGGCCAAAGTGTGGCATTGGAGACCACATGGGCTCAAACCACGCCTTACAAAAGGAGGAGGGATTACTTTTTTCTGTCACATGCCCTTTCATGTCGGTCAAAGTTGTTTCTTAACTCTTGTTCATTACATCCTTACTTGCAACAGTGCGTATCATATTTTATTTTTGATTTGCTTGTCCATGTTATTTGCTTCAATTATAAAATTGCTAGTATAGTTACTAACTAGTTCCATTTCATATGTTAACTGGGATGCATTTATATAAAGGCGAGGGAGGGGAACAAGCATCTCGCATGGAGCCTCTAGCTGATGGTTCGATGAATCCGATGATAAGTGCAATCAAGCAGGTTGCAAGTGGAAGATTTGGAGTTTCTATCTATTATCTGACAAATGCTATTGAGCTTCAGATAAAAATGGCTCAGGTATATAACTATATTAGTGTACAACTATTACAACTTCTGCATCACTACGTGTACTGTGTTTGACTCAAAAGTACCTAATTCTACAACATATGCACGAAGAGTAATGTTATTATACTATCGCAAATTCGTCATGTTGAATAATTTTATATCTTTCCCTTCTAATTGTACAGGGCGCAAAACCTGGTGAAGGGGGCGAGCTCCCAGGTCACAAGGTTATAGGTGACATTGCAGTTACAAGACATTCTACAGCTGGCGTAGGACTCATTAGCCCACCTCCTCATCATGATATATACTCTATTGAAGATCTTGCACAACTGATCTATGACCTTAAGGTATGCTGTCATGATGATTTTCCAGTAATCCTGCTATATATGCTTATGGCTATCTTTTAAAGAGAATATTGTTAGTACCACTTAGTATAAGTATCGAGCTGTCCGCATTACTTTATTCATGGATTGCTATTTGTAGTTGAAATTGCAGTTGCGAGCACTGTTCCTCGAAAATGTTGCTTGCTTATGTTATTGTTCTCCATTCTTTTTTAGAATTCAAACCCAGAGGCCAGAATCAGCGTCAAACTAGTCTCTGAGGTTGGCGTAGGAGTTGTCGCTAGTGGTGTTGTCAAAGGACATGCAGACCATATTCTCATCTCTGGGCATGATGGAGGAACAGGAGCTTCTAGATGGACAGGAATTAAAAATGCTGGACTTCCTTGGGAGCTTGGATTAGCTGAGATACATCAGACTCTAGTGGCAAATGGGCTCCGTGGCCGAGCTGTTCTTCAGACAGATGGACAATTGAAAATCGGTAGAGATGTTGTTATCGCTTGTTTACTTGGGGCGGAGGAATTTGGATTTAGCACAGCCCCACTAATTGTACTTGGTTGCATTATGATGAGGAAGTGTCATACTAACACTTGTCCGGTTGGGATTGCTACACAAGATCCAGTGCTCAGAGAAAAGTTTGCAGGAAAGCCAGAGCATGTCATAAACTTCTTCTTCATGCTTGCCGAAGAGGTAAGAGAAATCATGTCTCAGCTTGGTTTCCGCACCATCAATGAAATGGTTGGGCGATCAGATATGCTTGAGGTTGATCCAGACGTACTGAAAGGCAATGAGAAACTTCAGAACATTGATCTCTCACTGATTCTGAAACCAGCTGCTGAGATTAGCCCTGATGCTGTTCAGTATTGCGTTGAGAAACAAGATCATGGCCTTGATATGGCATTAGATAACAAACTCATAGTCTCCTCTAGAGCTGCTCTTGAAAAAGGCTTTCGTGTTTTCACTGAGACACCAGTCAGAAACACTAATCGAGCTGTGGGCACTATGCTCAGCCATGAAGTGACAAAGCGATATCGTATGTCTGGACTGCCTCCAGATACCATCCATATTAAACTCAATGGGAGTGCTGGTCAAAGTTTTGGTGCTTTTCTGTGTCCTGGAATCACTCTTGAGCTTGAAGGAGACAGCAATGATTATGTTGGTAAAGGATTATCTGGTGGGAAGATTGTTGTGTACCCACCCAGAAACAGTCGATTTATCCCGCAGGACAATATTGTGATTGGTAATGTAGCCCTCTATGGTTCTACCAAGGGAGAAGCATATTTTAATGGTATGGCAGCAGAAAGGTTTTGTGTCCGCAATTCAGGTGCTCAAGCAGTAGTTGAAGGAATTGGCGATCATGGATGTGAGTACATGACAGGAGGCACTGTCGTCATTCTGGGAAAAACTGGTAGAAACTTTGCTGCTGGCATGAGTGGGGGTATTGCTTATGTTTATGATCTGGACGGGATGTTCAGTACTCGTTGCAATCATGAGTCAGTTGATCTGTATAGTGTAGATGAAGAGGATGACATTGTAACGTTAAGAATGATGGTAGAACAACATAGACTCAACACAGAAAGTGTTTTGGCGAAAGACATACTCTCTAATTTCGAGGATCTTCTTCCAAAATTTGTAAAAGTATTTCCAAGAGATTACAAGCGGGTTTTGGAGAATATGAAGGTGGAAAAGGTTGCAAAAGAAGCAGAGCAAAAAGCAAGAAAAGCAGGGTTGGATAAGAAGGCAGGTGAAGTGATTAAAGCTCCAAATGGCATTTCAATAATGACGAAGGTATATATGGTTTAAATGGAAATTATTGTAATATCTAAATTATCTATTGGAAGTTAATGTTATCCTTCTCAAAAATATTATCTTTCTTCATTGTGAATGGTTTTTGGGTGTGACTTCTAATCATTTTGGTACGCAGAAAGTGAAGGGCAAAAAGTCATCTAGCCGACCAACGCAAGTTTTCAATGCTGAAAATTCTCGAGGTTTCATAACATATGATCGAGAGGGGATTTCTTATAGAGACGCAAATGAGCGTGTTGAGGATTGGAATGAAGTTACAAATGAACTGGTTCCTGGGCCACTACTAAACACACAATCTGCTCGGTGCATGAGTTGTAGCACTCCTTTCTGTCATCAGGTGACACTCAAAATTCTGCTATCTGTTTTAAGTTTGCTGCTTCAAAAAATATGAATGTAAATCTATTATCATCAGTTTTCTGACATCATCATTGCCAGAATAGCAGGAACTATAACTGAACAAAGTTTTGTCAGAATTTGTTTCCCAGCATCTTTTACAAAATTGAAAACATTATGAAACCAACATCACGAGTGGTGTATATGTTATCGTTTGTCACAGGCACCATTTTTCAGTAATTAGGACAGGTAGTTACCCATTGTTGCTGCGAAGCTTGGTTTTCTTAACAGTATATTTATATACATGCCCTTTTTTTTGTCAAAATTTGAAGATCTTAATGTTCTTTTCTATGCTGGCATAAAGAGAGGCAGTAATATTCTTTTGGTTGCAAATTATGGTTCCTTATTATAATAAACCACATAATAGATCTACAAATGTTAAGCATTTGCGGTATGATTTTATAATTTTATTGGTTAAAAATTCTGCAGGAAAATTTTGGTGCCGGCTGTCCTCTTGGAAATAAGATTCCTGAATTCAACGAATTAGTTTATCAGAACAGATGGCGTGAAGCCTTGTATCGCCTACTTGAGACCAACAACTTCCCTGAGTTCACTGGACGAGTTTGCCCTGCTCCTTGTGAGGGCTCGTGCGTGCTTGGCATTATAGAAAATCCAGTATCTATAAAAGGCATAGAGTGTGCCATCATAGACAAAGGCTTCAAAGAGGGATGGATGGTACCACGCCCTCCACTTCAGAGAACCGGGTATGCTTTTGTTGCCATCTTTTGGCCCATTTTGGTACTGCACGAGTGAAAGCATGGCCTTGTTTAGTTCACCCCCAACTCCCAACTTTGGCACTATGCAAAAAGAAGATTCCCTATCACATCAAACTTGCGATACATGCATGGGTATTAAACGTAGACGAAATCAAAAACTAATTGCACAGTTTTGTTGTACTTTGCGAGACGAATCTTTTAAGCCTAATTAGTCAATATTTGGACAATAATTCACAAATACAAACGAAACGCTACATTGTTGCTACAGTAATTTGGATACACCCAAGTTGGGCAACTAAACAAGGCCCATGTCTTAATAGTTACATCTACACTATTTAATCTGCAGAAAGAAAGTTGCTATTGTTGGAAGCGGCCCAGCTGGTTTAGCTGCTGCAGATCAACTGAACAAGATGGGTCATTTTGCAACTGTGTTTGAACGTGCTGACCGTATTGGAGGCCTGATGATGTATGGGGTGCCAAACATGAAGGCTGACAAAGCTGACATCGTTCAGCGCCGTGTTAATTTAATGGCTGAGGAGGGGGTTACATTCGTTGTTAATGCTCATGTTGGAACTGATCCTCAGTACTCTATTGAGAAGCTCCGATCTGAAAGTGATGCAGTTATTTTGGCTTGTGGGGCTACAAGGCCAAGGTGATCAATAAACACTTCAAAATGCTGGAGTTCAAATTATTTGGCTGATGTCGTCCTTAACACCAATAAAAAGTCTAGACTATATGGTTATGTTGGTCATATCTTTTAATAATATGTTTTTAATTTATATGTATTTGAGAATTTGCTAATATCTAGAGCATTATCATTGAGCAGAGATCTCCCTATTCCTGGACGTGAACTATCAGGCATCCATTTTGCTATGGAATTTCTTCATGCCAATACCAAAAGTTTGCTTGACAGCAACTTAGAGGATGGTAACTACATATCAGCTAGAGGGAGAAAGGTTGTTGTAATTGGCGGTGGAGACACAGGCACGGATTGTATTGGGACTTCCATCAGGCATGGTTGCAGTAACATTGTAAATCTTGAACTTCTACCAGAACCACCAAGAGAGAGGGCTCCTGACAATCCATGGCCACAGGTTCGTAATAAAATTGTGAAAAGTGATAACATCTTCATTACCTTGCTGATACAGATGTATGAATTGTAAGCAATGTGTTGTTACTTATGTCACACCTTCGATTCCATTAGCATCATTATGCTGCGATTCATTCTCATTGTGGTGCTTCTATATAGTACCCGAGGATCTTCCGAATTGACTATGGCCACCAAGAAGCAGCTAGCAAGTTTGGAAAAGATCCAAGAAATTACCAAATCCTCACCAAACGTTTTATCGGAGACGAAAATGGAAAAGTGAAGGCCCTTGAGGTAGTACGTGTTGAATGGGGCAAAGTGGATGGAAGATTTCAATTCAAGGAAATTGAAGGTTCACAAGAAATAATCGAGGCTGATCTTGTTCTCTTAGCTATGGGATTCTTGGGTCCTGAAGCGGTTAGTTTCCCAACCTATTTCCCGTAAAAGATTAGTATGGTACTAGCAGATATTTGACTTTGGATCAACTAACAAAATAGTGCCTATCCTTCTGCAGGACATTGCCAAGAAACTGGGTTTAGAGCAAGACAAGCGATCAAATTTCATGGCTCAGTTTGGGAACTTTGCGACTAATGTGGAGGGTGTGTTTGCTGCTGGAGACTGCAGGCGTGGACAATCACTGGTTGTTTGGGCAATCGCAGAGGGGAGGGAAGCTGCGGCAGCTGTTGACAAGTACCTGTCAAGAGAGAGAACAAATGCTGCTGAGGACGTTGCTGCCCCAAGTCCAAGTGAAGGTCTGGTTCAACCTGTCGCGGCATAAGCAAAGAAAGCATTTCTGTAACTTTTGTAGATATGTTTTTCCACTTCAGTGCTGAGAAAACAAATTGCGGTTTTTAGCTGTAAAAACAATAAAGAAAGGGCTCGTTTAGCATAGAGAAATGATAACCCTTGTGTTATAAATTAGGTATTAGGTTGACAGCAGTAGGAAATTCTTTTGGGTGCATATATGCTGTTCTTTCCTGCTTGTGAGGAAATGCCGGTTCGTAGTTGTAGGATCAATGTATATCTTATAGATGCAAAAATTGTTAACAATTATTTATTAAACTGTATCTCTCCTCGGGTGCATGTATAGAGCTGATACTACCACACAAAAACTTTGGAGTTTTAAAAATTTTGTATCATTGATAAGAGAGGGATCAATTCAATGAAAATGAGTATATTGGTTCTGTAAGTGTAACCAGTCCTGTGGTGTCTGCTACTACCTATGCTTTTATGTGTTCCTAAATTACCCTATCATCCCTGCATGACATGGTCTGGTGTTGCCTAACTGTTTTTGTGCCTTTTGTATGATTGGATCAAAGTCATGCACCATTAGTCTAGAGAGGATGTCGTTGTCATCTGAGATCAGTAGATAGCAAATGCCTGCCCTGGCGTCTAATTCTTGTTTTGACGACAGATGCTTAAAATAACAGTACGGTAATAAGAATAGCACCATCCATTCTTAAATCTTGATTGAATTTACACTGCCTGCTTGACCAGTAATTACTAGCTATTTCTTGCAAGACTATATGAATGGCTGTTCTTCGTCGTAGACTGAAACTTTGGGCGAATGGTGAGGGGGAATTTTAAAGAACACGTAGCGGAGATTGACCTTGAACGGTGAAGAATATTTAGCCCCTTCAGCTTTTCATACTACAATAGATCTTATAGGCGATTGCAATATGTTTGACCTTAAACGAAATAGAGCCTTAGTTTTGTTGCGTTCTGTCTGACAAACTATCACCGTCAACTAGCTCCCACTTCCCCCGCCGCCACGCCTCCGCCTCGCGCGCCGCCGTCACGGCCGGCCACGCCACCGCCACGCCTCGTCCACGGCAGGCCACGCCTCCGCCTCGCCTCGTCCACGGCAGGCCACGCCTTCGCCTCGCCCACGCCGCCGCCACGCCTTCGCCTCGCCCACGCCGCCGCCACGCCAGTGGCCAGTCCCGGCCTCCTCCACGGCCGGTGGCGGCGGTCCGAGCTCTCCAAGAAGCAGGACGAATCAGGTGCGAAAGTTTAAATTCCAAGGTGATGTTGGAAGGGAGGAGAACATTCTCCGGCCCACGGCACCAGGCCGCGTCCACGGCCGGCCAATCTGAGTTGGGCCGAATCACGCTTCGCTAGAGAAAGAAGGAATAGCCCAGCGACGGGCCGGCCGACAGAGGCAGCTCAGCAGCGCGCGCGCGACCCACTGATCCGCGACCGCCGCCGCCATGCGAGGGCTGCTCTCCTCTTCCTCCACTCTCCTCCGACAAGCCGCCGGCGCCGCCGCCCAGCTCTCCCGCGCGGGCTGGAGTAACGCCACAACATCCGCACCCTCTCCTCTCCGCCGCTTTCCCCACCAGGTTTGCCCCAACATCTCTCTGCCGCTCCATCGCGTCTGGGCTTGTGGTTTGTTTCCATGTGCTGGGGATCTTTTTTTTTTTTTGTAATGGAGACTTTTGAATCAGACAGAGAATAACTTTTTGCTAATTGTTGTCGTAAATTGCCCGTGTTGGATTAAACATGAGTGTACTGCTCATGTGCATAAGCTACTAGCATAGCAGTATGACAGATGAAGATAATAAGCACTGTGCGCTGTAAAATAGTGCTATTCCTAGCGTTTTTCCACTTCGTGAGAATGGTGGCTTTTAGTTTATGTGCTGCTTTGCTGTTTCGTATATGTCTCACTGACTTTATGCCTTCATAAGTGGAGTTCCAGAATGCTTAACTTGCTCATACTTCAAGATATTTGCACAGATTGCTGATCACCTTTTCTTCTCTCTGATTTGCTAGAATGGGAAAAGAGAGGCATTTTGTTCTTTTTGGTCTAAAGGTCGTTCGATGTCAACCACAGGTATACCCATTTACCAAATCATTGCTCAAATGTTTGTTAATGTTTATTGTTTCTACCATAAAAGATCCCACCTTTACTGTTCCTGAACGAAGCAACTTTTTAAAGTACATATAAGATAATTGATTATTTCCAACGTTATACAGTTATTCTCTGGCGTTCTGTATCCACACTACCTTATGAGTTGCAATGTTACTCAGGAGTATGTACAAATTCCCAGTTGATATGCAGATAGACTATGAGACTGATATCCCACTTGATGAAGCAAAAGCTCTTGAGAAGGAGTCATCACTAAATGTTGCTGTCTCTCAACTTGCAAGTGATTTTGATAGAGAATCTAATCTATGTTTGGAGCGATTTTCCCGTACAAGACGTGCATCTGTCATCTCTACTGGTTCTCTTAAGCTTGATCTTGCTCTCGGCATTGGAGGATTACCAAAGGTCATAATGTGTTACCATATCATTTTTAAGTATTAGTATGATACTTTGTTGTTTTGTATTTCTTGAGGTATTCACTTTATACTTTATTGAGTATTCATATACACTTAATGGATACCATACAGTTCAACAGTCATTGATTATTCATCTGGTTCTTTGTATCTTTTGATGCCTATCTACTCTATGCATCACGTCGACCTAATCATTAGTCGCAAAGGTTCCTTTCTTTGCAATTGGTAAGCATGCTAGTTTAGTTATACTTAGCCTCTACAAAAGTGCATTTTGTCTTCAGCATCTCTGCTCATAAAGTATAAGCACCAGAACACATTCATGCTCATCTCTTGCCTAAAATTTCTTTTTGAGAGGATGTCTTGACTAGAAATGTTGCCATCATAATTTTCCATGTCTTCTTTGCTGTCTTTCTCTGGTCAGCAGTGTTGAATATCAACACTTTGAGAAATTTGATCCGTGGCAGTATATTATATGGAACTTGATGTTGTATCATTATGTATTTTTGGCCCTGCTTGGCAAATTACTGATTGGAATATCTCTACAGGGTAGAATGGTGGAGATATTTGGGAAAGAGGCATCTGGGAAGACAACACTTGCACTTCATGTTGTCAAGGAAGCTCAAAAGAATGGAGGTCCGAGTTTGTTTTCTGATGCCCCTTTTTTCTCCTTTTTTTTAATGTTTGCGCATATTTCTGTTTACTATTTTGTTTTATAGTACTCCTGAAATATTTTCTCCATTTTATTGACTTATTTTATACTTGGGAGTTACCTAGTATTACTGCAATCTTTTATCAATACATTTATCATCTGCTTGCCAGATTTTATTACTTTACTTTACAAGCATCGGTAAAGATTATCAGCAAGTGTTCCCCTGTTCTTACTATTCAGATAGACGAATCTATTGAAAAAATCTTATTGCCTTTGTTTGCGCAAGACATTTAATATTTCCTTCTCTTATTACTGAATGGAATAACTGATTTTCATTGTGACTGGCATATTTGCAGGTTATTGTGCTTATATTGATGCAGAAAACGCTTTTAACCCTTCATTTGCAGAAGCCATTGGTGTAGACAGTGAAAGGCTCTTAATAGCCCAACCTGATTCCGCTGAAAATTCTTTGAGCATTGTAAACACTCTTGTTGGTGGATCTGTTGCTGTTGTTGTTGTGGATAGTGTATGTTACTTCCCTATGTCATTTTCAGTATATTTTTCTGTTATGTGTTTCAGTTCCTTACTTATTATGAAGAGTATGCTCTCCCAAGTAACACAAAGCTAGAATATGGATCTAAGAATTGCTGATAGGCATCCCTGTGGTTCAGATGCATACCACTGTCTGGGCATATCTACCTCTTTATGTGTGTGGTACTGACACCATGTTATGTTTACCTTGATTTTATTGGACTTGTGACAGGTGGCAGCACTTATTCCCAAATGTGAAATAGAAGGCGAAATATACACTAATTCTGAAGACATTCAATCCCGTTTGATGACTCAGGCGCTTAGGAAAATTCAGTACACTTTGTGTCGCTCTGAATCACTTATTATTTTTGTGAATCAGGTATGACATCATTTATATGTCTTGATTTCTTTTAACATATGGGCAACGATGTTTCTGCCTTACTTTGGCTTTATTTATTGGTGATATTTGTAGGTCAGAACAAAGTTGAGCTCAAATCCGTTTCCTGGGATCTACAAGGAGGTGCCTTGCGGTGGTAACGCGTTAGGATTTTATGCTGCAGTCAGAATGAGGACTTCAAGAAGGGAACTGCGCTATAGTGAAGACCAGGTAGGGGTCTTTCACACAGCCTCATGATAACACATCAAACTTACACTGATACTAATGGTAGTGTGCTTATGCAGGCTACTGGCATTGGTATATCAGTGCAGATCATCAAGAACAAATTAGCACCAGCGAGTCTGAAGGAAGCCAGCATCGACATCAGATTTGGGAAGGGGATCTGCCATGAATCTGAGATCCTGGAGATGGCTTCCTCTGTCGGAGTTGTTGTGAAGGATGGATCTGGGTATTGGATCAACGGCGTGTTCCTGCCTGGCAAGGCGGATGCTGAGAAATTCCTACATGAAAACGCTGGTGTGGCAGATGAGATCTGCAATACCGTGAGAAATCAGTTCCTTCAAAGGTGACAAACGGAGGCCTCTGGAAGTTGGCTGACTGACTCTGAAGTTTTCTCGTCAGTCGTCACCTTGATTGGGTACAGTTTTTATGACATCTGAGAAGAAAATTGGGGCGCACTGCACTGCCAGGGATAGTGTCTAATTTATCATGTACTCTACAAAGGAAGTGCGATTAAACGATTATGATCAATTAGAGAGGTTAATGCATTGTTAGTCGAGTTTTCTTGATCTCGTCGTGAGGCATTGAGTTGGCATTGTTGTATCATGTATGCATAGGAGATTTATATAGGATACCATTGTATTCTCTGTAACCTAGGTAGTTTTTTGGTGTTGAATCGAGGGCCATTCCCTCCAATGCTGCCAGTTCCTATGTTAGTTAAATGTGAATTCAGTTTCAGGTTCCTGTTGTTACTGCTTGAGAACCTGGAATTCCAGCTTTGAATACATGCGTGTGCTGTCCACAAGAACTGGCGTACAAGACTAGCTGCATTACATTGATTAATTTGATTGTTTCATGTGTGACACGGTCATGGAACGTAGCGGTTAGTTTCCCAACCTATTTCCCGTAAAAGATTAGTGTGGTACTAGCAGATATTTGATTTTGGATCAACTAACAAAATAATGCCTATCCTTCTGCAGGACATTGCCAAGAAACTGGGTTTAGAGCAAGACAAGCGATCAAACTTCATGGCTCAGTTTGGGAACTTTGCGACTAATGTGGAGGGTGTGTTTGCTGCTGGAGACTGCAGGCGTGGACAATCACTGGTTGTTTGGGCAATCGCAGAGGGGAGGGAAGCTGCGGCAGCTGTTGACAAGTACCTGTCAAGAGAGAGAACAAATGCCGCTGAGGACGTTGCTGCCCCAAGTCCAAGTGAAGGTCTGGTTCAACCTGTCGCGGCATAAGCAAAGAAAGCATTTCTGTAACTTCTTTTTGTAGATACGTGTTTCTATGTCAGTGCTGAGAAAACAAATTGCAGCTTTTTAGCTGTAAAAACAATAAAGAAAGGGCTCGTTTAGCATAGAGAAATGAGAACCCCTGTGTTATAAATTATAGGTAGTAGGTTGACAGCAGTAGGAAATTCTTTTGGGTGCATATATGCTGTTCTTTCCTGCTTCTTCTTGAGAAGAAATGCCGGGTTTGTAGTTGTAGGATCAACGTATATCTTATAGATGCAAAATTTGTTAGCAATTATTTATTGAACTGTATCTCTCTTTGTATCTCTTCTCGGGTGCATGTATAGAACTGATACTACTACACAAAAACTCTGGTGCGTTTGGAATTTTGAATCATTGATAAGAGGGGTGTGTGTGTGTGTGTGTGTGTGTGTGTGGATCAGTTCAATGAAAATTTGTGTATTGGCTCTGTAACTGTAACCCAGTCCTGTGATGTCTGCGAACTATGCTTTGATGTGTTCCTAAATTACCCTATCATCTCTGCATGACAAGGTCGGGTGTTGCTTAACTGTTTTTGTGCTTTGTATGATTGGATCAAAGTCGTGCATCATTAGTCTTGACTCTAGAGAGGATGTCGCTGTCAACTGAGATCACTAGCTGGATAGCAATGCCTGCCCTGGCGTCTAATTCTTGTTTTGACGACAGATACTTCGACAGGAATGCGGTTTTTATACTCAAATAACAGTACCGTAATAAGACTAGCACTCTATATCCATCCATGAATCTTGATTGAGTTCACATTCCCTGCTTGACCGGTCCTATTTCTTGCGAGGCAATATGCATGGCTGTTCTTCATCTCAGACTGAAACTTTGGGCGAATGATTAGGGGGGATTTTAAGGAACACGTAGCGGAGGTTGACCCTTGAACGGTGAAGAATACTGAGCCCCTTCAGCTTTTCATACTACTATAGATCTTATAGGCAATTGCAATATGTTTGACCTTAAACGAAATAGAGCCTTAGTTTTGTTGCGTTCTGTCTGACAAAGTATCACCGAAGACCTCAACTAGCTCCCAGCACAACTTATGAGTTTAAACCTCATTTCGTTGCAACTTCTTCCCCCAATGTGACACGCCTTTACAATAATACTCTCCGTATCTGTGGTAAGTGGTAACTGTTGCTCTTCTTCTGTGCATCTCCTTTTTAACTAGAGCTAGCTTTTTAATTTCTTTTTGCATGAACACTTGCAAATAAGCAATCAGCCAACCCGCTGAAACCCAACAAGCTTCAGTCTTTTACGTGCTTGACGGCCGAACAATGGCCACATCTAGCACATATCACCCACACATTGACTGATGCCCCATAAGGCCATAACCATATGGACTCAGACTGAAACGGCAACACCTGTGGTGTCAGTCTACACCCCATCATGCACGTCCTCTTACTTCTGACCAAATCTCCTTCCTTCCCTCCCTGTCGCTTACTCCGAGTACGCCTCGTCGCTATATAATCACTGGTAGACGAAAATGCCAATCTTTAACACACACATACCAACCTCCTTTTCCTCACTGTCGCTTGGCCACACGCGCACACGCTCTTGACGAGACACGGCATGGGCAACAGCCTGCCACTGCCATTGCAATGCGCATGCGTGCGCCACCACGAGGCCGACGAGGTTGAAAACGCCGCCGCCAAGAAGAGGAGGAGGAAGCAGAAGAGTCGTCCGGCCCGCCGCAGGAACGTCAGGGCAGCAGCGCGGTCGAGGCACGTCGTGCCGGTCGCGGACACGCCGGCGTCGGAGGAAGGCGACGGCGGGGAGGAGGCGTGGCGCCCCGGGTGCCGCGTGGAGCCGGCCGGCTGCGGCGAGGACGGCGGCGGCGTGCGGCGGGTGAAGATCGTGATGAGGAGGAAGGACATCGCGGAGCTGGTGGCGAGGCTGGAGCAGCGCGACGCGGCGGAGAGGAGCGCCACCGTGATGGAGGCGGAGCTCAGCGCCGGCCTCGGCGGCGACGGCAGCGTCAACGGTGGCAGCGTAGCGATGAGCCCGTGCCGGGACGCGTGGAGGCCGCGGCTCTCCATCATACCGGAGAACTACTAGAGAGTCCTGGTAGCTGCACACACGCTTCTCCTGCCTGTATGTCACCTCGATCTGCATGGTTGGGTTTTCCAGTAGTTCACTTCACATTTTGGAGCAGTGCTGTACTGCTGTCTAGGAACAAGGTAATTCGGTTTCTTTCAACCTTTTTTTCCTCTCTCTCTTTGATCTTGGGACGATGGCGATACTTGGTCGTCCCTGCTGCCATGGTACAGGCTACAGAGCATGCAAAAGAGGTAGGTGGCAACTAGCTAGTTAGATCCATGTTCTGGATGGCTGGGGCTGGGCTCTGTTATTATGGACAATTTCTGAATATGATAGTGCATAAAAGTATGTATTGCTGTGTTGGAACATGCATGTACCCTAGATGTATGAAAAGTTGTAAACATTCGCTGTGTCATTCTGAATATCCTTTCGTTGTTACACGGAGTAATCCATTACACACGTAGCACTTGAGCTTGTCAGGTACAGATTACAGACTGTGAATTTCTACGATTACCATTTACGCATCCGAATCAGAACGCGCACCAGCACCGGAACAAATCACGGCAAAAGCTCAGCCAGTTGGGGACTCGAATTCCTGGTCGTCGTCTATTTTCCATTCCAACGTACGCAGCTAGCCATCAGAACGACCATCACCACTACTGACCGCTAACCACTCCAACGACGCAGCAGGCTGCGATGGACCAGCCAAAACGTTCGCCATCCATGACACGTTCACGCGTGCTACAGTGCACGCATCGGATAGGTGTCGGTAACAATTGGATCGGAGGATTGCTATAGAAATTAGTACACAACGAGCGAGTCAGCCAGACACCGCAGCACCGACATGTCGCAGGTACGCGTCCGTTTGTTTCTACTTGTTTCAGAAAGCATATTCCACTCACACCCCAGCGAACTCGCCTTTATCTAAGATAAGATTCGGATGGTAACATCATATTTAATCTGGATTATTAAACAGACGCCAATCATTCAAAGAACTGGTGAAATATTAATCATATTTTAGTTCCGAAGTGGAGAAATCTTTGCCAGCGGTTTGCTTGATGCAGGAGCAGTAAGTGTTTTGTTTTCCCAAGTCAGCTTGAGACGAAGCCGCTCAAGTCCACGTCGGTGAACTTGTGATCACAGCCGTAGTGTAGTTTTTGCATTGTCACGATCGTGGCGTCACGATGCATAGGAAATCCAAACATCTCGATCTGCGTGGCTTGCCACTTGCCGGTCTTGGTTGACACTTGGCCAAAACACCTCGTCGATGCACGCACACCACACACAAAATCATCGCAAGAGCACATCAGCACGCATGCATGCATGACGCTATAAAAGAAACTACGATTTTTTTTTTGTTGTTGAGAAAACTCAGATTAACGGGCTGATTTCAACGCGGCCTCTCGGGTATTTCGTGGGCCGGGCAGAGTATTTCTGGGCTGGACCATCGTTTCTCCAAGGTGGGCTAGACCCATTTTCTGACGGGACTCGCGCCATCCGATGCAATCCCAGCCGTCCAATCAAGCACCAGAAACTTTTAAAATCCCCCTCGCAGACCTAGGGTTCATTCGCTGCGCCGTCACTTCCTTCCCCCGTCTCTAACTTCTCAAACCCTCGTCGGCGAGGCCTCCGGCGGCGGCGACTATGGTGAAGGGGCGCCAAGGCCAGCGCGTCAGGTACGCTGCCTCACGCCTGATCCCCCGTTACCCCCGCCCACCCGCCGGGGAAGCATCTGATTCGATTCCGTTTTGGTTTTGCGCAGGATGTACGTGCGGGGCACGATCCTGGGCTACAAGCGGTCCAAGTCGAACCAGTACGAGAACACGTCGCTGCTGCAGATCGAGGGCGTCAGCACCAAGCAGGATGTGGCGTGGTACGGCGGCAAGCGGATCGCCTACGTCTACAAGGCCAAGACCAAGAGCGACGGCACAAGCATCCGGTGCATCTGGGGTAAGGTCACGCGCCCGCACGGCAACTCCGGCGTAGTGCGCGCCAAGTTCCGGTCAAACCTCCCGCCCAGCTCCATGGTGAGCTCCCCATTGCCGGTGTTTGTGTTTTCAAGTTGTACTATTTCAATGTGTGCATTTCTGATGCCCTGGTCGGTGTTTTTGGTGGTGATGCAGGGTAAGAAGGTCCGTGTCTTCATGTACCCCAGCAGTATCTAATCAAGGTAGAATGTCTTACCATAACCTCTTAGATGATGAAGTGTTTGATGCACCTTGCTCATTATCAGTGTTCGATGATGCGAACTTTTGATTGTCGCACATAGCAGACTTTTCTAATTGAATCGAAATGCGACGGGTGCGATCTTGGGTTGCTCTGTATTCTTGTTGTTTGTGTTTAGGGGCCCCATGCCAAATGGGGGAAGCTCTGCTTTTAGCTTCGAAATACCTGCAGGTTCTCTGCGGGGTGCTCGGAAATTGGGGCCCTAGAGCAAATGCAGTGGTCTCATAGTACGAGGCTGTACTTGGTTGATGAGTCTCTCATCAACCGATTCCTCACAGCCTTGCCTCCAATGACCACAATATTCACATCTGTGTCTTGTAGGTGTGGCATTTTTGTTGTCACGCAAGGTGTGGCATGTAGGAAGCTTGATGTGATTCTGTTATTATTGTGTACCCATACTTGTAGACCGTTCCTTGTGTTGCCTTTCTAGGTGCTTATATCTGCTATCTTCACCTGGTTGTGATCAGTCTTGATTTAGTAGCTGCTATGTTGCTACCCTGTCTGTGTTTCCCTAAGTTGTGGACTGATGAAAAGCTAGGTGCTTTACTGTTGAATATTTGGAACTTAGTTTACCACAACTCGAAATAATATAGAAATGGTATCTTAGCATGGTTTGGGTGGTAGTTATGTCTTCCTTGATGAACTCTGAGAGCACAATGGCTTCTATTTGGTTGATCATTTGTGCTCTATGGTTTGTCTCTAGCACGGCACTAGAGAGTGTCTCTCCTCATTGTTTTGTTTTGCATCACAGTTAATACTCACGAGTTTCTTCGTTTCTAACCTGCAGGTATCTTGCCTACTGCCTGCTATGGAGGAGGTTCAGCTGGAAAGACTCCATGGAAATTTTGAGTAGTCTAGCTTACTCTTTGCTTTCTTTTCTTTTTTTTTTTACTGAACAGGCTGTTAGTCGCAACCTGGACAACTTATGTCAATTGTAACTCATTGGCCTTGTGGAATGAAAGTATTATGCTTTGTTAATGGCATTTGCTGGAGTGTGTTTTAGCTATTCCCTGCAATTATGCCTAAATGCTCACTAGGCGATACGTGGGAGCTTCTTTGGTCTAGGGATGGTGATGGCCGCCCAAATGCCGAGCTCGCTTGCAAATTGCAATTGCAAGCAAACGGCAGAGGCAGCGGCCCAAATCGCCTGACTTTTCCGTGCGCCTCGCGAACCTGGCTCTCAATCAATTCGAGCCACGCCCACCGGGGAACCGCGAGGTGATGGCTCAACATCTCGCTTCCACAGCTGCTGCCGCCAAATGTCAGGTCGCCAATGTAGTGAGTAGTGACTCAGAGAGAGAGAGAGAGAGAGTACTACGGCAAGCATTTCTCGACATCGTCTCCATCACTCACCGGCGTGAGTACTACGACAGCATTTGCGACTGACTTGTGACGGTTCTGAGCCAATTTCGAACTTCCAATTAAGCATGTGAGCGTGCTTGCTTTGTGCGCGCAGGTACCTGGTTATCCCGAGCTGAGGAAAAGGCTGCTGCTCCTGGCGCCAAGGCATGTTGTTTTATGTTATGTCTGTTCACGCCCTTCAGGGCATGATCATACATATACAAGGCAACTTCGTGCTGTTTCGTCTTTCCAAAAAAAAAAACTCCGTGCTGTTTCTGCACTGAAAGACCTCTTTCTCTCATTGTCTGTCAGGCTTGCAAAGCTTCTGAAAAAGTGAAGAAAGAACTGGAAGACCCAAATAGCAGGTCATAACCATTTCGGGTCCCTTTGGTTGGACCTTTGAAAGTGCTTTGGCTTCTTAAAAAAGCTAAAAGCTAATCAAAGATGTGGGCTGCGAACCACCGGCTTCCACAAAAGCAGCTTTTCTTTAGTTCAATTCTCACAGCACTTGAGCGCCTGCTTCCACCGGCTGTGTCATCCAAGTTTTCCTCAAAATTACCCGTTGCCATCAGTTACGAGCGTACCGGTTCGTCCTCCTCCTCCCCGCGACAGAACACAGGCGCGCCACGGGGATGGACCACAGGTTCGCCGCCCCACCGGCGGCACCCCTCTCCGGCCGCTTCCTCTCCTCCCAGCGGTGATTCCAAGCGGCGGTGACCCTCCCCACCGCTGTCCCACTGTCGGCCGTCTTCCCCACCGGCGGCGCCCCTCTCCGACCGCATCCTCTCCTCTCGGTGATGATTCCAGGTGGCGGCGGCCCTCTCTGACTCCTTCCTCTCTCGGCGGCTGCGGCGCAAAAGGGGTCAGCACAGTGCTACCTCCGCCCGGTGATTGGTCGCCAGCAGCCATCCTCCCCACTTTGGTTTGCGGCCGCTGCTCGCAAGGTCACTCCTTGATTCGCTCTGCCGCCGCTCGTGAGGTCGCTCCAGTGCCACCATGGTCTCTGCCCTGGCCAGTGCGCCCACGAGGAGGCGTCACGCCCAAGCCGGCGAGGCTCGGCCAGTGCGCCTTGGCCGACGAGCCCCCGGCTGCCACAGCTTCTTCGTGCCTTGGCTAGTGAAAGGAAGAAGAAGGGGCTGACGAGTGGGGTCAGCTCGTCAGTGAGAGAGGGAGAGACTTGAGTGGGGAGGACTGTGGATGACACGTGGGGTCCGCTTAACAATTTTCTCAAAAGCCACAGCTGCCCAACCAAACGGCTTTCGGCTTTCTCACAGCCCACACCTTACAACAGTTTTTCTATAGCCCACGGCTCACAACTACTTTTCCAAAAGCCACAACTCAACTAAACACACCCTTCTTCTT
Source organism: Setaria italica (assembly GCF_000263155.2). Lineage (NCBI taxonomy): Eukaryota > Viridiplantae > Streptophyta > Magnoliopsida > Poales > Poaceae > Setaria > Setaria italica. The sequence goes on along the minus strand of NC_028452.1, from coordinate 11,075,572 downwards.
GTAGGTTTTGTCTTCTACTTTCTTGACTATTACCTATTCTTGCCACTTCCTTTTATGCTTCACATGCATTTGCTTTGCTTCGCAGATATAACTTCGGTTGGAGTCATGGCAAACAGAAATTTGAGTCTGGGAAATTTGGCAAAGCACACTTCTTTTCATTCTGGGTAGTCATGGATCCTAGCATGTGGAGCACCAGATATTCCTGAATGAATATTGCAAAAGGCTACTAAACTTTGGGGGGCATATATATGATTTCATATCCAAGATCAGTCTGTATCCATGCTTTCATGCTCTAAGCCAGTCAATTTAAGGAGTAACTCTATGCTGGTGAAAGAAATAATTTAGCAGGTAAAAGATCAACAGCTAAAAATGAAAGGTCCATTGCAATAGTTTGGTTTTGCTGTGTTTTAGGAACTAACGTGATTTATTGGTATGTTAACACAATAACACTATTCGACCATTCTACGCAGACATATTCAAAGGCTCGTATTTTGCCAACCCAATATTTGATGTCCCTACCACTGACGATGTGCTTATAACTAGGTATAATGCTTGAAGAATCGTAGACTATCTTTATGTGGAACTTGCGGAAAACATGTTGATTTCATTATTGTTCCAACCCTAATGAATGCAGTGAAGCCATCTCATTTCATTATAATTTCACCATCTTGCTGCAGCTCAAGATAGTTGGTTGTGTCATTCAGGATCTGAAACGTTTGTTACTTCATACGAGCAGTTTTCTACCATTTTCTCAGACACGACAATTAAACCATCACTTCAGTTTAAGATGTTACATATATTAAATAAGTTTAACACTTATTGAGTTATATTTTTAGATGTTTACATTGATATTAATTCATGTTTGCTTTCTTATCACATCTGGTGATGATTACATTTAGATTCCCATCATACTGCCGACCAAACATATGGCCAACTGATGATCTTCCTGAGCTTGAAACAGGTATAGCTGCGGTAGGCTGTATAAGATATTCTCATGTCCATTTATTCAAGGGATCTTAAAAAGTATATTAGTATTTCATATGTTTTCTGTGATTATTTGTAACTAAATTTCACAGTAGATTACAAGCAAGGTATTAACTTAGCAGGACTGTTCTAAATAGCGTATCAAAGTAAATAACGGGAATGTTGCTACTATTTCAAATTAAACTAGTATAACTTTGTACTCTGTTCTTTAGTTTATCAATACATAATGTATGAATTCTGTGTGCACATCACAGAAGTTCATATAGGTAAGTAGTTCCGCTTGTTACAGTGTGTACACCATTTCCATTTGTCTTTCAGCTTAAATCAAGTTTATCATGAACAAGATTCTGTTCATTAACTTGTTGATCTCTTGTGCTGCTGTGCGTGCATACGAAGGAGATACACGCAAAGCATTAAATAGTTACGGTGACACCCTTTAATGTTCATTTCGTTTTGTTTATCAAGGGATGATTATCACCTATGTCAGCTATACCCATATTGTGACCGAATGTCAACTATCATCTGTCAATGTGATCATCTATATGTGGTTCTTAAATTATGAAGTCTCTATGCTAGCTATCGATGTCTTTTCTAGCTGGTTTTTAAATTATGAAGATCTTGTTTTCTGCTGGAACCAAACCCAAGTGTATGAAATTTATTTCATCTGTAGCATTCAAAGACCTTGGAAAGTTGGTGCTAGAAGTTGGCTCATCATTGTGACCACTATGTTATGTACTACAGAAGTATAACGGTACCTCAGTACGTTTTCTCTCGAAAGCATCAACTTTGGTAGATATAAGACAAAACTTAATTTGTATGAGCCATTGATTTGTTCCATACAAGAACATGGTAGATGATACAACATACAGTATACAGTAGTCAATGTACAGCTTTAGGTAAGGGATCGGAATGACCAACTGACGGGTTTGTTACCATGTATTATGCGTCCAAGAGAACATATACACACTGTTAAAATTGGCCATACCTAGGTGAAATTCGATCCAGTAATGATACTGTATCTTCATAGCTCTAGTTTTACTTCATGTTTCTTTTGAAGCTGTGCATACGACAAAACACACCCCTTTGCCAAATCTCCATCTGTATCTTATTAGCTAAATTGCAATCAGTAAACCTTTCAAGAAAATCATATGGAAGCAAGAAGGTGGTAAGCATGCATAGGATTCTGCCTATGACGACAAAAATATAATAGAATATGAAAAAACTAATATAACAGTATAGTAAATATGATGTGTGGAAATAATATTCAAGTGTATTTTTGCTCAAAAATATGACACGTATACTTAGTTCAGAATCTCTTCTCTAAACTTTAATATCTAATTTAGCCATTTAGGTTTAACAGTTAGTCAAATGAATCAGCATCTATGTGCTTTTCAGTAAGGAATCAAGGAGTGGGACCATATGCTGGTGAAAGCCTTGAACAGACTCTTCCTCGCTCAAGGTGTCACAAGGGCCGTCTGCTGTACTATTTTCCCCAAAATTGTAGGTATATCAGGCAAGCAAATATATACAGCATTTAAAAGATTGCACGCATGGAGAATTTTGCTCTTGGTAGTCTTAGAGTTACACACGTTCATCAATATGTTCATCAATAGAGTTACAAACGCTGACAGAATTAATACACTGCACTGTTCTGCATGAACATTACACCTCTCCTGTCCCTGAATCAAAACTTGTCCTTGTTGGACACCCACGAGTTTCTTAGATCATTTTCCAATGTTTTTTTAAAAGAATTGATGTTAACATGTCTGCTCTGGCAGCAAACAGAAAGAAGATCAATCTGTTTCATCATGGTGTGGATGGCATACTGACTGCATCTTTGACAGGTGATCAACGAGATACCTCTGGCCACTGTAAACTTTTTCAACCTACTTAAATGCTAAGGAAGAACTGCCATTGTCACTGCAAATACAAAATTTAGTATGTAACTTTTTCTAGCATCTGTCCTTCGCACTTATCATACGATCAATGCTTTGACTGTACATGCAGGACTTACATGTGCCTTATTCATGAAAAAATCAGTGGAGATCCCCTGTCCTGATAGTGGAGCTGGGCTACACATCCGATCTCGCGATAGTGAGTTGTTAAGGTTACTTCATTTGAATTGTAGAATTCTCTTCCAATAGTATAGACTACTCCGGTACCCCCTTCAAACACAAATATAAGTAGTTTTAGGTTTATCCTAAAGCGAAACTTGTTTAGCTTTGACCATCAATTGCTAAAAATACAAATAGTTTAGCAACACAAGCTTGATTCTACAAGATTCATTGTGAAAATTAGTTTCATAATATTTTTTTATTCAGAATAATATATTTCATAGAAATATGGCGGTAAAAGTTACACCTGCTAACATGTCAGTATCCTAAATTGCTTATATTTGTGGTCAGAGGGAGAATATGCTAAGATGTAAATTACATGAGGTTGTCACTACATTAAGGAATCCATCAACCATGCTTGTGGCACATTGGGAAATATGATCTCCCATAAAAAAAAGGAATCATTGATCATTGTTTGTTAAAAGATGAGAAAATTTCTTCTATGCCATTGAAAATTTAACTCATCCCTTCTGTGCCATTGGGAATTAAGGGATCCCTTCGTTGCCATTGAAAATTGAGTTTTGATCCCTCCTATGCCATTGCCGTTAATTCTTAACTGAGCTCATGCTTCTGCCGTTACAGCAGCTCCAGCGTCCCTTCGATCGAAGCAGAACAACGTGAAACGTTTTCAATAGGTCTATTGCACGTGGGTCCCATGGCCAGTTAACGAAATTTTATTATTTTCTATGTTCTCTTGTGCGCACCCGCTGGCACGTGAAGCTTCTGCTTTTTTTATATGTATAAAAACCGCGAAGCTTCTGCTTGCTCTCCATATATCTCCCTCTCGTTGACCAACAGATCCAAAAAATTGTCTTCCACCGGCAGCGTCAGCGACAGCGATGCCGTTCACGGCTGCGCCGCCGAGCTCCCCCTTCGTATCCGCGTCATCATGCGCGTCGCAGTCCCTGCCGCCGGGCCTGCTCCGGGCCGTCTCTCGCGACCATGGCTGTGCGGCGAGCGAGGTCGGGAAGGGGAAGTGATGGCAGCCATAGATGCCGACGCTCCTGCCCGAGGTCTCCCACTTCATAGTCATGGAAGGCTGTCGCGTCCCCCGTCCGCCTCGCTGCCTCCGCACAGGCTGTGAGCCGATCCTGTCCATCGCGCTGTGCCGTGAGCCGCCTCCACCGCACAGGCCGTGAGCCGCTCCCTCCCGTCACGCTGTGCTGCGAGCCGCCTCCACCACGCGGGACCGTGCGCCGTCCTCTCCCATCGCGCGCTGCCGCGGCAACGAGCAGCGCCTCGTGCCCCCGAGGCAGGGCCGGTAGGGGCTCCCGCTTGCCCCTGCTCGACTAAGGGCTCTTTTGGGCACCCCGCTCATCTTTTTGAGCAGCTTCTCTCGTAGAGTTGACCGTTTGGTAGAATGACTTCTCTTTTTTTTTTTCGTGGATAGATAGTGGCTTGTCAAGTTCATTTTATTCTACATATACCCTATCCGGGGGCGACAATGACAGGTTGAGGTCGGCGGTGTTGGAGCGCTACCCCAACGACGAGTGTGATGGCCACCAGAGGTCGCCCGCGTCGGAGCGGGATCCAGACGCGGAAGCGCCGGCACTATAGTGGGTCGATTGCGGCGCGTCGAGGTAGCGTCGTAGCGCCGCCAAATAGTTGCAGCCGGCGGCGCGGCGGGAGCGCGACGAGGAAGCGTCACGGGAGCACGACGACGAGGAGGCGTCGGAGAATCGCTTGATGCGCGAGGGGAAGCTGGTGGGAGAGAGGCGGCGCGATGGGGAGCCGGAGGGAGCAGGGGCCGACGGGGAAATAAGAGTTTTTTATTCCTTACTTCCACCGACACGTGGGGCCCATGGAGGTGTAACGGTGGAATCTAACAGAATAGCATCGAAGGGATCAAAACTCAATTTCCAATGGCAATGAAAGGATAGCTTAATTTCCAATGGCACGGAGGGAATGAGTTAAATTTTCAATGGTATAGAAGGAATTTTCCCTTAAAAGATTGCACGTTTACTTTTATTTCTCAGCTAGGTGTTATGTCCTTATTTGTTTTTGTCCGGATAATTTAGGTTACATTTGAAGGTGATGAGCTGGCCTACATAACTGGGGAAACTGCTGAAATACTATCAAGAGGTCATCTACGTGCAACCCCACACTGTGCGAAGGTAATATCCAGATAATATCCATCTTCGTAATGGCATATAAGTGGTGTTTCATTAACTTCCATGAGTGCTTGCTCTGGAGTCTGGCCGGAGGGGTGCAAAAACATCTGTTGATTTAGGCTCCCCAAATTTTAGGTGTATGTGGATGCCTTCGTATGTTTCCCGCAGAGCTCTATTATCCAGTGTGCCTATCATCTTAGACGCAACCGACCAATCACGTCTTGGAGCAACTGCGTTGTGTGTGTTAAGGAGGTGCAAGGAGGAAAGAGAAAGAAGTGGGGGAGGTGATATATATTGGAGCAAATGTGCTAGCTTAGAATTTCTTATCACCTAGAGCCAGAACCAGGAAAAACCTGGGGATGGAGGGCTGTTTGTTTCTTTAGTACCTTTTAAAATTCCTGTCACATTGAATATTTAGATATTAATTAGAAGTATTAAATATAGATTAATTATAAAATCAATTGCACAGATGGAGACTAATTTGCGAGACGAATCTATTAAGCCTAATTAGTCCATGATTTGATAATGTGATGCTACAGTAAACATGTGCTAATAATAGATTAATTAGGCTTAATAGATTCATCTCGTGAATTAGCCTCCATCTGTGTAATTAGTTTTATAATTAGCTCATATTTAGTCCTCCTAATTAGCCTCCAAATATAAGCTCATGCTACATGAATTTTAGGAGGTCCTGAAGATCCAAACACCCCCCGGTATGGCACCGGAAAGTTGTCTTTCTATTTAAAGTAATGAAATATATTGTACCAAGGTCACATCTGTATCATCTATCAACACTAATGTTGCTCGTCTCCACATATGCTTGCATCATTTGGTTTGCAACATAATCTCATATTAGTTTTATATTATATATAGAATAATAATCAAAGTCATACCTAGA
>NC_028452.1:11049931-11069267 GCF_000263155.2 Setaria italica | reverse complement strand
CTTATATAATGGGTTTTGTAAATAATCTACGTTTAATACTCCTAATTAGTATCTAAATATTTGATGTGACACGTGCTAAAAATAAGCAAAGGAACCAAACGCAATAATGGCAAGTATTTTAATTGGAGGGTCCACTCTATTTACACTGGATTCCTCTTATGGATGCAAGTGCTCATATCTAGTTTCTAGGCGCCCAGCAATGAAGATGCTTCGCTTGTTGACCGCTCGACTTTCGAAGTACTGTTCGTGCAGCCAATTGGTAAGTGCAAGTTTGTCTTTCCAAAATGCCATCTGCTGCTCACTTGTGATTCACTATTTTGCTCTTTTGGGTGTTTGATACCACGGGGCTAAACTTTAGCCCTATCACATTGGATGTTCGGATACTAATTAGGAGGACTAAACATTAGCTAATTACAAAATTAATTGCAGAACCCCTAGGTTAAATTGCAAGACGAATCTATTAAGCCTAATTAATCCATCATTAGCGAATGGTTACTGTAGCACCACATTGTCAAATCATGGACTAATTAGGCTTAATAGATTCGTTCGCGATTTAGCCTAGAAGTTGTGTAATTAGTTTTGTAATTAGTCTAGGTTTAATACTCCTAATTAGGATCCAAACATTCGATGTGACGGGGGCTAAAATTTAACCCCTTCCTTCCAAACACTCCAAAGGGTTATCAACTCATCGTACGACGGGCCGGGCTACGTGCTATTAGAGCTTCTTCACCTCAACTGTGTGCCATGCATATATATATATATATATATATATATATATATATATATATATATATATATATATATATATATATATATATATACAACGCACTACGCAGGGGGTGTTTGGGAGGTAGGGGCTAAACTTTAGCCCTATCACTGTTCGGATGCTAATTAGGACGACTAAATATGAGCTAATTACAAAACTAATAGCAGAACCCCTAGGCTAAATCGCGAGACGAATCTATTAAGCCTAATTAATCCATCATTAGCGAATGGTTACTGTAGCATCACATTGTCAAATCATAGACTAATTAGGCTTAATAGATTCGTCTCGTGATTTAGCCTAGGGGTTGTGCAATTAGTTTTGTAATTAACTAATGTTTAATACTCCTAATTAGTGTCCAAACATCTGATGTGTGTGCCAAGCACCCCCATAGACTATAGAATACGAGGTTTTTCACTGTATTTGCAAGGTGCCATCTCATATTGATTAGAAAAGGTGCAGTTAAGTAACGGAAAGTCCAATAAACATGGATAAATCTTTCATTTGCTTTTTGTGTCAAACAACTTTCTCAATATATATGGCCCGCTTTCAATTCTATTCAGGGTTCACTGTTTCAAGTCTTTAGTCAAACCTTTGAAACATTTGGCAGGAACGAGAAGATCAAGTTTCCAAGCGAATTCCCCAATCACCGAGAGGTATTGTCTAAACGAGTCTTATTAATATAACGGTGGCGGGTCCGGGGTCCATGGCAAGCAAAATTATGAAAAACTAAAGATGAAAAATACTTGAGCTCCTAATAAGCTAGGATCAGCCCCCCTCCCAGCTACTCCCTTCATCCCAAATTATAAATCACTTTGACTTTTTTGATACATTCACTTTACTATGTATATAGATATAACAATATGTCTAGATGCATAGCAAAGTGGATGTATCAAAAAAGTCAAAGCGACTTATAATTTGGGATGGAGGGAGTATTTCCTAGATCCACCCTTGAATATAAGTACAATATTCAGCACGCGCAGTCCCTATAGTGACTGGTTTCTGTTTTGACTTTTGACTTTCTAGCTGTCGATTCAACCAAAGGAAACACTGGCATACGGGGAGTACGCAGAGAGGATACTGAACAAGCATTACGAGGAGGCAAGAACATCTGAACATGAAGCACGCCTTTATGCCTAAGGAGAACGTACTCCAGATACTGTGCAGAAGCAACCTGAAGCGAAGTGAATCACCGCTCCACTGTGCATTTGTGTTTGTGGGTCTGTGTCTTGTGCCCAAGTCCTTTCTGTCCTTTTTTTTTGAACTAACAAGTCCTTTTTTGTCTTTCATTTGTTCAAACTGCGCCTGCTCCTGAGGCTGTAGAGTGTCCAGAGCAGATGTTTCTCTGAACCTTTGTTAGTTAAACTGGTGAACCGGTCCTGATGCAAAATGCCGAACGGGCTGGGACCTTTTGTTCCTGGTACTGTTATTACCGGGGGAAGTTTCATCTTGCAGTTTTCAAAAGTGACGTATCATCAAAAGATATTTGATTTGATGAATGAAACAATACCTCTCAATGCAAAATTTCATTATACGATTTCATAGAATGCCCATACTATTTAATTGTGAGGCGTCCAATGCAAATTTCAACAGGTTTCATGGTCCTGTAAACAGTGTAGGCACAGTTTCATCCTGATGAAACTCTCACTTCATAAATATCTTATCATGCTATTACATAGGCTGATGCATCACCATATTAATGTGCATGCAACCTCTATGAAACTTCCACTGGATTAGCCTAAAATAACTTTAATGAATTATTTTGTCATATGTTAGGTCCTTGCACGGTATGCTACCACCGGTGACTTTCGATTTTTATAACTTTTACCGAGAGACGGAAAAGAAGTTTAAGACGTCGTAGACCCTGGGAAAATTAGTAGTAAAAAAATTTGATGTCGTATCTATGCTACCTTCCGGTCCAATCATGACCGTCCGATTCCGATCCGTCCGCCGGTGAGATCGTCTAGCCTAAGACCTTGTTTAGTTACCCTCAACTTTGGCACTATGCAAAAGGAGATTCTCCATCACATCAAATTTACGGTACATGTATAGAGTGCTGAATGTAGACGAAATCAAAAACTAATTGCACAGTTTGGTTGTACTTTGCGAGATGAATCTTTTAAGCCTAATTAGTTAATATTTGGACAATAATTCACCAATACAAACGAAACATTACACTATGCTACAATGCTGGTACAGTGATTGATTTTGGTTGTCCAGAATCGAGCAGCCTAAGCCAAGTGGAGCGGCGCCAGAGAGACGCAAACGGAAGCGATAGACGCGACGCGCCACCGGGGCGGCGTGCACGTGACGGCGCAGCCTCTCCCCGTCCAACCATCTCCGGCCGGTGCCGCCCAAAAAAATTCGCCCCCACACGAATCCTAGTATCCAACGGAGTCATGGTGGAGGTGGGCAGCGCCGTGCGGGCACAACCCACCTGGGCTCCAGCCGCCGCGCGAGGCAGGAGATCCCGGGGCCAGGCCTCCGCCGCCCTCGCCATCGCCTCCGCCCCCGCGGCCCGCTGGGTCCGGTGCCGCGCGATGGAGCGGCCGCCGACCGTCCGCATGGTCACCATCCCCTTCGCCGACCTCAAGGTGAGACTTCCACTACTTGACAAGTGTGCGGTGCTGTCGTATCGGGGGTGTGTGAGTCCTGCTGCTTCTGACACCGTGTTGTTTCGCGGCTTGGTTTGGGCGGCGGCGGCGGCGTCGGGCGCAGGAGAGGGACAAGGACCTGGGCGACAAGATCGAGGAAGGCCTCGGGCCCCAGGGGCTCGGCATCATCTCCATTGCCGGTGTGAGTAGGGCCGGCTGCAACTCAATGCGTTTCCTACGAGGGGAAAAAATCCAAGTAATTGATGGAGTTCGTTTCGTTCTTGAACTGCAATCACCTGGGTCTCTCTTGCTGTGTGCACGCAGGTGCCTGGTTTCCCCGAGCTGAGGAAAAGCCTGCTGCGCTTGGCACCAAGGCAAGTGGTTATTGATGTCATGTTTTCCCTCTCGTTTCAGTTATTGGTGTACTAAAATATTTGGTCCTTGCTTGTTTGCCAGGATTGCAAACCTTCCTGAAGATGTGAAGAAACAACTTGAAGACTCAGACAGCAGGTGGTGCTTTTAGTCATGAATTTCATATGATTGCCCCCCACATCAAAGCTCCTAATTAGAACCGATCCCTGTGGTAACAGTCACTAGCTTATATGATTATGTGCATATGCCATTTGCAGGTATAATTTTGGGTGGAGTCATGGGAAGGAGAAACTTGAGTCCGGGAAACTTGGTAAAGACTTGTTCATTCTGTGACTTCTGTCAGATCAAGTATCTATTTTGTGTGGGGAACTATGCATTTTTGAAAGATTGTTGCAAAGTAAAAGAAAGAAAATGAAGTTTTGGGACTTGTGAATTTCATTCCTATGCTGGATGTTCTGTGTACACCCCTTGAGTCTATCTGTTCAGCTCTGCTCTGCTCCCTTCGTTTTTTTAGTCATGAATCCTGACATGAACTTTTGTTCTAAGACGAATTTCATTACTCCATGCAGACACATTCAAAGGTTCCTTTTATGCGAACCCCATTTTGGATGTCCCTACTATGGATGATGCGGTTGTAAGTAGGTAAAATGTTTCTAACATGAAATGACCATTTTTATTTACTGTCAGCTTCCAGTACGGTGATCTAACATTTTAAACCTATGATGATTTTTAACTGCAGGTATCCATCATATTGCCGACCAAATATATGGCCAACCGACAGTCTTCCTGAACTTGAAATAGGTATGACCGAATGCATTCAATGAGCCCTCAATGTGACTGTCAGTTTCTTAATTTGAACCTTTTTCATTTTCTATTTAGAATCTAGCTTGTGTTTACTCATTTCTCCGTTCCTTTTTTTTGTAGCATTTAAAGCTCTTGGAAAGCTGATGATGGAAGTTGGTTTGATGTTGGCTCATCACTGCGATCGCTATGGTATGTGTTATGGAACCATAAGGTCCATTGCTATCATTCAGCATAATTTCCCTTGAAAACATCAACTTCACCAGAAAGGAACATTAACTTGTGAGGCTCATCTTATAGTTATACATTAGTTGACTTGTTGGGTTTAACTGTAGTTTTTAAACTAATTTTATTATTTCAGAGTGGAATCAATGGAGCTAGTAGGTATCTAATGAATTCTGCTGATAACCTCCACACTGTACTGTATATTCAATAAATCACAGTGCTGGTACAAGATAATACTTCCAGTTAAAATGTCCTCCTAGAATACATGCAATCAAACTATATTTGATCCACAATATCTTTAGGATATTTAGATTGATAAATAAAATTGATTTCACAGATTTTTTTTCAAATACTATCGCAATATCTTTATATTAGATTTTGCAAATATATTACAGCAGAAGTTTCTGTCGACAATATTACAGTAGAAATTTGTTGGCAAATAAAACTGGCATTTATTTGTGATTGAAGAGAGCACTAACTATGAATCGCCAATATTTTGTTCATAAGTCTCTTTAGGCAAAAGAACAATCTCTATGCTTGATGCTTTATTCAGAATATTCTCTCCTTTTCAATCGTGATGTTCTGCTTGTCAAATTAAATGGATCAACCTGTGTCTTCCTTTCAGTAATGCAGCAAGGAGTGGGATCATATGATGGTGACAGTCTTGAGCAGACAATTGCCCGTTCAAGGTGTCACAAGGGCCGTCTGTTGTACTATTTTCCGAGACAGTTAAGGTACACTTTATAATCATGAATGCAATCCTGGAAAAAAAAAGACACATGCAGAATTAAATTTCTGAAGGTAGTAAAACATCCTACAGGTGCACGTAGTTAGTGTACACACATAGGTTCGACATATTTCTACTAAACAGCCAAGACAGCGCTATTATGGAAGATAGCTTTAAAAAATAACAAATACTACCATCATGCATATGAAAATTCATTTTACATGTGATGCTTGTGTGAATGAAATGTGGAGCCTTTTTCCTTCCCCTGTGGCAAAATCAAGATTTTTTTATTTGACGAATCATATGTTATAGATATATTTCAGATCAAGATTCAGTTTAAATTTTGAGAATTGGTGTATTTTGTCTCTTATGATAGCAAACAGACAGAAGAAGTTGAGTCTGTTTCATCATGGTGTGGATGGCACACCGATCATGGATCTCTAACAGGTGACTTGTTTTCTACCCTGATAGTTGAAGTATTTAGTTAGTTTTGTGGGATTATGTGCCAAAAAAATGTATGCGAGTTATCATCAAAGAAGTGACATTTTATCATAGTTAATACTCGATAATCTGACTGTAAATGCAGGGCTCACATGTGGACTGTTTACAAAAGATTCTGTGGAGGTACCGTGTCCTGATAGTGCAGCTGGGCTATACATCCGGACTCGTGATAATCAAGTCGTTAAGGTAGCTTCCTGCAAACTGTATACTTCTCATCAGTTTAGACCATAAATCAGTTCAAGTTGTGGGATGCCATCACGATGTTAGCAAACGGATCATGCTGCGCTGGAACCATCGACTCCCATGAAACGATCATTGTACATTGTCAGTTAAATAATTGCATGTAAAGTATATTTACATTATTTTCAGAGGATGCTATCTGCTTTTTGCTTATTTTGCATTTGGTTGAATACCTTAGGTTGTGTTTGACGAGGATCAGCTGGCTTACCAAATTGGGGAAACTGCTGAAATACTATCAAGAGGTTATCTATGTGCAACCCCACACTGTGTGCAGGTATTATTGAAACCAAAATTCGTCTCAGTAACTAAGCATGCATTTTTCACATACTACAATTTGCCTGTACTTAAAAGGTAACGAGTGTTCCTACAGTTGTAATTTATTTGTCTGTTGCTATTGTTTCTAGGCACCCAGCAGTGAAAATGCTTCCAATGTTGACCGCTCTACTTTTGCACTGTTCATGCAACCAGATTGGTACGAACAAAATTTCTTCTTATTGTAGTCTTATACCAACATATTAGCCCATTTTCTCTTTTGCTTTTCTCCCGTGTAGCAAGTAATTTGCTGTCCTTATTGTATTGAATTTGTTATTTCCAACTTGGAACCAGTGTGCCTGGCTGGTATCTCTTGGTCTGCAAATCTTTGCTGCCTATGGGCTTTCAATTTTATTATTTTTCTCAAAACGTTTGGCAGGAATGAGAAGCTGGAGTTTCCAAGCGAAATCCCCTATCACCAAGAGGTTTGTGTAAGCTCGCAGAAATTTGCATTTAGAACTTGTGATTCCCTTTTCCCAAATGATAAAGTTTTGTTTTGGCTTGACCAGTTGATCCCACCAAATGAAACACTTACATTCGGGGAGTACTCAAAAAGGCTAGTGAACAAGTATTACCAGGCAGCAATGTGAAGCATTACCACAAGAAAAGCTCCTGTATACACATTCGTACCATCAAATGGGTTCTAGCTTTGGTGCAAACTCTTCTAAAAAAAAACTTTGGTGCAAACTCTCTGTACAGGTATAGCCAATTAGCGAATACCAGAGCTGCAGACGCAAACTCGAATGACTCGCAGCTCACAATAGTGTACTAGCAGTTATTAAACTCCCTCGTGTTGTTCTTATTTTTTTATTGGGACTCCCTCGCGTGTTCTGATGTAATTAATGGTGAAATTGCTAGATGAATAAACGAAAGTGTACAACCCGTTACTCTCCAACCATCCATCCAGCGCGCTGCTGACGCACCACACTCGCTGACTCGCATCCAAGTCACCCACCCCTCCCTCTCGGCCTCCCGGGCGGCATGGCCACCGCTCTCCCCCTCCCCCGCGCCGCGGCCCCGCTCATCCTCCTCCGGGCCTCCCGCTTCGCGCCGTGGGCCGCGCCGGCGCCCCGCCGTCGGCTCCTCCCCGGGCCTCCCACGGCCGGCGAGCCCCCACCCCCGGCGCTCCCGCCGGCGTCCAAGCTCGCCGGCCCCCCGGTGGTTGTGGTGGCTCCGGAGCCCCCGCTGCCGTTCAGGGCCGCCGAGGCGGAGATTCTCCGCGACATCGAACCCGTCGTGCAGCTCATCAAGGATATCCTCCACTCCGACAGGTGGGGCCCCTTTCACCGCGGTCGCGATGAACTTGGGTGGAAAAAATTGAAATGCCGTGGTCGGAACATTTCTTCTCGCCTTCTAACGTACTACTACTCCTCTTCGTGCGTCCGAGCAGATACGGAGACGGCGAATGCCTCTGCCCGAACGACGAAAATGTCGTCGTGCAGAAGCTCCTCGCGTTCCATCCACGCGCGCAGGATAAGATTGGCTGTGGGCTTGACGCTATAATGGTGAGTGAGCCGCAACTACCAGCTGCGCAATTTTATTCACGAGCTATTATTGGTTTTCTGCTCAAAACATGGAATACTTGCCAAGTAGTATTAGTACTTTACCAAATACGGAGTACGTACTGTATAAATAACGATGAGGTGTTGTTTAAGCTGTTGCTATTCTGCGACTACTTGTACAGTAGTGCTAGTTAGTGTTTTTTTTTGGGGTCTGTTTTATTTCAGTTGGATCCTTGCGGTTTTGGTTCTTGACCCTGTTTGATTTGTCCTGCCACTGATCGAACTGTGAGTAACACAGTGGACCAGCCATCTCATTGTTGAAAACCTGTCATTTGGGGTATTAACCTGCTACTCCCCAGTGCAAGGTGGACAACTGCACTGTATATTCTGTAATCTGTAGACCTGGGTTAGTTTTGGTTGAGTTTGTTAAAGATATTAGTTCATCATAGGTTGGTTGAAATGCTATCTTGATTTACCCTTAGTCGATTTGAGTCAGGTTTGTTAGGGGAGGCATAAGCAGTGCGGGTTGAATGACCTATCTGTCCGGTCTCTTTGTCATCCCTGCCTATCTGCCTTGTTGTGTGCTATAGCTGAACACGGCTCCTAAGCCACCCCGATCAGGTTTAGGGCCAGATCCATTGACGCACCGAGATTCCAGCCCTGGATCCATCTTATGCTGCTTAGGCTATTTCCTGACATTCTATATCGTGTTCGTACTATATACTGAGAACAAACAAGGCAATGCCATATGCATCTCATGCTGCTAAGGTTATTAGTATTCTAATATGAACAAATTTATATTGGCAACAGTAATTACCAATGTGTTCTATCTTATTATAAGAAATTTGTATTCTGGTTCAGAAAGGGTTCTTACTGTTATCCAGCAAACTCGATCACTAAGACTAGGAACGCTACAGAACCATATAAAACGTAAACCTGGTTGGCTATGCATGTTTGCCTGTTAGAGCAATAACTTAAACATTTTTATAGACTCACCTCTACCCCAGGAAGTGCTTACATCAACTCTATATGTAAGGCAACATAAATGTCGATAGCTAAAATGTTTTTTTTAATCATGGCTCGTAATATTAATTTGATTGATGCTGTATTCAAATTGATCTTTCTTTCAAGATCAATCAGTACGATGTATTAATGAAACGATCTACACCGTTGCGTGATCATTGGCATTGTGGTAATATCATGATTAGCCAATTCCTTCCATGAAGTGGAACCGCTTTCTCAGCCGAGTGCTCTGCTTTGTGCTTATAGTTTACTATATTATGAAGCTTTTGTACTGGATATGAAGAAGCTCAAGTAATAATACTATCTTATGCACAATTACCTTAGAATACAATCGGTTTATGGTGCTTTGCACATACTTGATATATATATAATGTATCCTTGGCAGACAATTCCAAATTTATATTTGTAATTTAGAAGTGTAGATGTTGATTTTTTGAACTTGGATTGTCTTTGAAGGTTGATAGGCACCCTGAGTTCAGGAAGTCAAGATGCCTTTTCGTTGTTCGCACCGATGGTGTTTGGATTGATTTCTCATACCAGAAGTGCCTCCGTGCATACATCCGAGAAAAGTATCCGTCTCATGGTGAGAGATTTATACGAGAACATTTCAAGCGAACATGAGGGAAACTGAAATCAGTGATGTACTGATATTTATGAGTTTTGAAATAGTTTCTGTAAATTATTAGGCTGCAAGGCCTCTTGGTTTGTTTCACGTCCTAGTATGCATGTATGACCAACATCAATAGAGCATGGTTGGTTACATTAACATAGAAAGCTATGCATTTATAAAGGAACCCATCCAAGCTTAAATTGTTCAGAGGAGCTGATGTGACTAGGTGACTGTCAGATGTGTATAACCTCCTAATTCTTTGGAAACGGCAGAGCCCACAAAATGCTTCAGAAGCAGCCAATAGCCCAATATGATGAGGCGCTTTGTTCATAGGAAATTACTATTGAGCTTAATAGCCTTATGATAGCACATGTTAGTTTATTTACTGTCTTTAAGTGTCTGTTCATTCTTACTTACAGTTTGGTATGTTCACATTCACACAACTACCAACAACACGGTGATTTATTTGCATTTGCATTTATGTTACCATTCCTGGAATCAAATAGCATCTTTATTTATCATCAATCTCAATCATTAAAACTAGGAAAGCTTTAGAGCTATATTATTTGTTACATTTTTGGAGATGCTTGAGGTCATGCAAAATGGTCCAAAAAAAACTCAACCAAAAAGGGAAGAGTCATCCCGAAAGCATTGCTTGAAAGGTCGAGAACAGAGAAACTCACAGGTTGAACAAATAAGCTGTTGCGTGAAGGCCTACAACGATTTGCAGCTTCCTGGGAATCTTGTGATCACATGGCCTGGGCATGCATCACTTCAGAGTCTATGAAGCGTCATCCATGGAGGATTCAGGTGGGACACAGAGCTGATGGAGCTCGCATCCCTTCTGCTACGAAGGTCGCCCTCATTGTGTCGATTGATCGTACTCTGTCCACTGTAAACCTGAGACTTGTATTGTAATATGAGTAAAGTACTCCGCCGGTCCTTAAACTTGCAAGCTTGTGAGCTTGTGTTGTGTTGTCCCGATCCTCCAGCTTGCAAAACGCATAAAAAGTGGTCTGGCGCCTCGGTCTCCTCGTCCACCAGCAGCGCGCCATGTCCGCGCCCGACCTCGCTGCGCACCCTTGGCGGCGGCGGCGGCGCCCGTCGACGACGTAGCCGCGGAGGAGGTACACGAGGGAGGCGACGTTGCACAGCAGCGTCGCCCACACGGCGAGCCCGGCCGCGCCGGCCGGCGCCCGCGGCCTCTCACCGCCACCGGCCACCATCGTCGCAACGGGAACGGGATACTCGGAAGCGAACACGGCGCTACCGGCAGGGCAGCAGCGGAGCAGCCTTATCTTGCGGCCGTGCTGCTGACAACGAGGGCGGCTGGCGAGCACGAGGAGGAAGCGGGTTCATCATCCGCCGTCGCCGAGTTCCACCCGCCGCCACCTACCTCACCGTGGACGACCACCTTCCGGCCATCATCTTCGACAACCAACCGCACAAACCGAGCCGTGGTGAGCCCGTGGTCCTCATGCTCGCGCCTTTTCTTAGTTTTAGGTGAGTTGCCGCGCTCAACTCCGGGGCTCGCCGCCGGTTTGCGCCGCCGCCGTCGTGGATGGCACTAGGGTTAGGGTTTCGGCTAGTTGAAGGGGGATCGGATGCGCCGTGACATGGGGAACACGCCGGGGTAGTTAGGGGAATGGGAGGCGCACCCTTGCGCCGCCGGCGCTACGCCAGCGCCACTGTCGTGCGTGCTCGCGGGAGGTCTGGAGAAGGAAGGAGTCGGGGGTGGATTTGTGAAGTGAGACGTTAAGGCCCGTCGGGCCAGCGTGCCGGCATGACCCGCCTAAGAAGGCACCGTGCTGAACCTGGGCCGCCTCTTCGGCACGCGGGCCGGCACGGTTATTATCCGGGCTGCACCATGCTGGGCCTAAACAGGCCGAGCCAAATCGTGCTCGAGCCAGGCTGGGTTGGGCTGCCCGTTTGTCCATCAATACTCGGCAAGTGAGCCTTTGTTTCAGCGTACTAATAATACTATACTCGGCAAGTGAGCCTTTGTTTCAGCATACTAATAATACTAATACTACTGTTGTATAAACAAAAGTATGCAAGTACATGCATCAATGTTTTGAGTAGAAATTCAAACCCATAGCCTGCCCTTGTCACGTGCAGGACAATCGGTACGGCAATCACTGATATTGCGGGGGAAAAAAGAAGAATAAAGACGCCCGCATCCCTTCTCCTCGGGGGCAGGCCGACGGAAGCCCGAAACATTTTGTTGATGCATGTATCATTTTCTTCTTTGTTGATGCATGCATTTGCACACGTCGAACTTTATTTCTACTCCAAAAAAGAAATCCTTTTGTTATCTTACTAGCATAAAATGTCCGTGCGTTGCTAAAGGTTCTTATCTCTTTCCCAAGTTAACATCTGCTAGCTCCTAGTTTGCTTGCTTCACTTCCTAATCTAGTTTAGTATCCTCCATAATATTTGTATACATCTCTGATAATAATAAACGGACAACTCTTTTGAATTCTACATGATCTATTTGAACGGTAGAATCTTAATTTTTATACATATGTAACGTGTCATACATTTGTTCAAACATGTATTAAAATTTATAGTAAGATTCAGTACTAATGCAACTTTTGTCTTAGTTTTTATAAATATGCAAGTTATTATGAACATAAGAGAGGTTGTTCACAAAACTTTCAACCTCTAAAAGGAAAAAAACTGCAAGGCTAAAATAAATGCTCAGTCCTTGATTATAATATGCTCAACAATTCATATCTGGGTATATACATCCTGACATCATGGTCTAGTTGCTCCAAGAAGTATGAGCAATCAACCAATATCATTGTATTATTCTACTCCTCATAATATAGTCAATGATGATAAATATTCTACCTACAAATTAATTTTCAGATTCAAATAGTAAAGTCTTGCAGTCAAAAATTTCAAAATATAAGGACAAATCATATTTAAGATTAATTGTCCATCAATTGAGCTAAAATCCTTCATAACAAAAAAACCGGGCGTTGTACTAAGACGAACACAAATTGTAGAAGAGAAGGTACTGCACCAAGTGACCATGAAGTGTGCCCTCAAGAAGTACCACAGTATCCACGATAAACTCCTTAATCATATTACAAAATAAGTGGAGCAAAAAAATCCCTCTTATCATAATTTACCTTTCTTATCATTAATTCTTGTGACTTAAAAAGTACCTGTGCAGATCAGTAGCGACGTGCTCTAGTGGATTTTTCCTCGTCATCCTACGCATACAGTTCCCAGTTGTGGATTGCCCTCCTGGTGATACAGCAACATGCAGTAGAGTTTCTTGCTGAGGCGAAACGGCAGCCCTTCTGGTAGGTGGCGGTGAGTGTTGCTAACGAAGATGACATCAGCTAGCGCTACCTCTAATTGAGGACTATGGCTGGGCATGCGAGTAAATCCACACTGGTGGGTGGTGGCATACATCACTATGGCCATGCGAGATCTGCTGCACATCATGGGGGAGCTCCTCACCACTATGCTATGCCTGTGATGCCTTCCTCGCTACGATTAGTTTCAGGTTACAGCAAAGGGTGATGCGATGGGACGCGCCACTACTGCGGGAAGTCCCAGCACCACCGCCGGGAAAGCTGCTAGTCCGCCCTTGTCGGAAGCCGCGACACCCCATCCCCCATGTGCGGTGGCGTAGCTGTGCCAGGACCACCTCTCGGGCCTAGCGCCGGCCGTGCTGCTCCGCTAGGCGCTGGACCGTTGCTTCATCCCCACCCTCACGCTCCTCCGCCATTGAAAAAGCTAAGGGACTTTTTTGCAAATTATCAACAAACTGCGGCAGTTTAACTCTCAGGACTGCGGGTTGATTACGAAAAAGTTGAGGGACTTTTTTTTCAAAATAACCACGATGGTGGGAAGAAACAACCGCACTTTAATATTAGGTACAGATATAGATATAAATCTTGGAGTATATTTTTTTCAAATCGGGCTGAAAGCCTTAAGCCTGCAATCTTTTTTAGGCCGCTGAAGCCCGGAGTCCAATGGGCTGCGTCAACTTCTTTCTTTCCTGGTACCATTGGAGTCCAATGGGCTGCGTCAACCTCAGCCTAACCAGGCACCACCGGCCCACCGACTTCTCAGTTCTCAAACCGTTTCGAACCCACGCCACGGCCCCAACGTCGTCGCCGTCGCCGCCGCCGCCGCGTGTGCCTTGTCCGCCTCCGGCTCCATCAAATCTCCTGGTCCGGCCCCGCGTCTTCAAGCTCTGACTCCACCACTTGCCCCGTGCGGTCGTGCCCACGTTGCCCGTTGCCCCGTCACCGTTCCCCCATATCGACGCGAGGGCTCGGCGAAATCGGAAACCCTAGGTCCGATTCCGCCATCCGGCGGCCGGCAACTGGTTAAGGCCGCATTTGCGGGCTCCAGGCGGCCGGTCCGCCGGAGTTGCACGCCTGTGCCCGGCCAGCGGCTGATCCCTCGCCTCGTCTGGCCTCCGCGGCTCCTTCCCTCGGACCTCCGTTGGCGAGCAATCTGATTGCTTGATTGAGTGAGGTGAGGACCGACCCTCCCCCTCCACCTCTCAGCATTTCTGAGTGTATAGGAAATTAGGAAGATTAGTTTTGTTGATTAGTTCATTTGTGTGTATGCCTTTCCTGTATATCATAGAGATTTGTAAAATCGAGTTACTCGTGTTGATCCGGTTACCAGTGAGAATCAAGCTCAAAATCCAAGTATTCCTTCTGTAGAGCTCTGTGAGAATCAAGCTCAAAATCGTGAAATAGATGGGGGATCAATACTTTAATGATTGCTTGCTCACATTTGTTGAGCGTTGAGTTCTTTTCGCAGCAACCAATTTCCAAGCCATGAAGGACCACAAAGTTAATGTTAGATTGTAATTTTCTTTAACTATTTTATAATTTATCTTTGTTTCATGGATATCTTAGTTCTTAGACTGTCTTAAACAATTTGTGCCTTTCATTGGTGGTACGGTGATTCTGTGAACTATTTTGTACCTTTGTATTGGATTTTTTCCCCTTAGGAAGTGGGTATACCCCAACTTTGGAACCCTGGCTCCGCCACTGCATGACGGGCACGCCTTTCTCCTTCACCTTTTTGTCATGTGATGATTTATTTTAGCAACAGGGAAATAGGAACTAACTGATTTGTTTTTCAAATCGAAAGGTTTGGTTTGTTTAGCTCTTGGATCCTGCTTTGTGTTGAATTAATTAATTATATTATGGCATTAAGGACTTTGCCACCTTTTTTACAGGAGGTACCATCTTCAATATTTAAACATCAATTTATTAATCATTTGTACTCTTATTTGTGTGATTTCAATGAGAATGCGTGTCATGTGTACATGATCTTTTTTACTAAGAGTTTTGTCTCACATGTTCACCCCACCTAAAATTTAGAGCGTGCTCCGTCACTGGAAGGGTTAGGGCATGGCGAGCGATGGGCAGCTTAGGGAGTGGATCTCTGACAAGCTCATGTCCCTCCTGGGCTACTCCAAGAGCGTCATCGTCCAGTACGTCATCAGGCTCGGTATGCACATTGTCGAACTGAATTTCATTTCCTGCTGCTTTATTCTGTTCCTCTTCAGCTTGTTGTTGTCCTGAATATGAGATCACATGCATGTGTGCGTGCGCAGCAAAAGAGTGCTCTTCCACCAGCGACCTTGTGGGCAAGTTAGTCGAGTTCGGGTTCACCTCGTCCGCGGAGACCCGCACCTTTGCGGCAGACATCTATGCCAAGGTTCCTCGCAGGGCCAGCGGCATCAGTGTATGTTTTGATTTCCCTGCTTGCTTTGTTCGTTCTATCTCATAATGCGGTGGTTGTTTGTTTGCGGATATAATGCTTCGCATTGTTTTCTCCAGAATTACCAGAAGCAGGAGAGGGAAGCAGCAAAGCTTGTCCAGAAACAGAGCACTTACAAGCTGTTGGCCGACGAGGATGACAACGATGCTGACAACCAAACATCAACGAGTAGAAAGAGCTCAACAACTCAATCATCTAAGAGTCGGAAGCAATTCAGGAGGAAAGCAGATCAAGATGGCGGGGATGATGATGATGAGGATGTATGATCTGAGTGGTACCCACCTTTTTTGTCCAGCTTTTTCATACAATGATGACTCTAATTGAAGATGTTATATTTAGGAAAAAGTAGCAAAGGATTCTGGAAGGAAGGTGCGGAGGCGAACAGAAGAGGAGGACGAAGAAGATGGCAACAACAGTTCTGATGTATGTCTTGTTCTAGGAGTACTATTTAGTTGTATATTAGAATGTGGAAAATGTGGTTTGTCAGCCAGGATGCACTCTTGAATCTGTTTGAACGTTCAATGCCTTGTAGGAGGAGAAAGAAAGGATAAGAGATCAGGAGGCAAGGGCCCAGCTAGAAAAGAACATGAAAGAAAGAGATGCAGCAAACACACGAAAGGTAATATCCAATGTAGCTGATACTTCTTGCCCTGCTTCTGTTTCTTTTGAGAACAAACAAATTCTAGTTGTAGATTTGCAGTATATATTCAAATACTATACATGACAACATAAATCCTAAAAATGGCAGGCTCTTGAATGCCAAATATGTGTTTTGATCAAAATTTCGAGTAATTGCGGGAATGCCATTTAGTTTATATTCTAGGTTCGGGACACCTTTCTACTTCATTGTGAGCTTTACAAAATAAATTCATTTGACTAAGCTGTGCTTTTCTCTTCATCCTGCCATCCAGCCGTATCTATCACTTGAATTAAGTTCACAGCTTGAGTGATGGTTCTGGGCGCTCTAGAGTATGGAAATTAGTCTAATGTTACAAGCTGAGAAATGGTGATAACTCTCATAGTCGTTCCAGCCATCATATTTCAAATCTTCATAGTTTGTCTTTATTTTTCAGTTTTTTTAGAAAGCAGCTGTCTTGTTAGGAAGTTGTGATGTGTAACACAAGTTATTTCATTTTCCAGTCATAGATTTCTTGTAATGATTCTGTGCATTCTTGCTGTGTTATGGGTGGCCGGAGGGCCAGCCCATCTATCCCTCACGCCAGGAGATAAGGATTAGGAGACAAGCAATGAAGAAGACTTAATCCCAAGTCCCCAATAGTCTAGTCCCCCTCCAATCCCATCCTTAAGTGTTATTGGTGGCTGGAGGGCCAGCCCATCTACCCCTCACGCCACCCTTAAGAAACTAATCTCTAAAACTAAGGAACTAACCTGATTTAATCTATTCTCTCTCCTAATCCTTATCTCCTGGCGTGAGGGGTAGATGGCCCTCCAGCCACCCATAACATGCTGTTTTTGAAATCTTGTTTAAAGTTTTGAACTGATGCTTTGTTACTTGGTTTGTCTTCTTTAGTTGATGGAGCGGCAATTATCTAAGGAAGAACAAGGTATGACTAGTTGAACCTCTATAGTTTACATGTCTGCTTAATTATTATCTTTGTGAAACAGTATTAATACGAGGTCATTGACAGAGGAGCTTAATAGAAAATCTCAAGCAATGGACAAGAATGACACATCAGATCTGAGGTTTTCACTTCACAACTTCAATTTGTTTTCAGTTATTGTTATAACTTTCTTTTTTTTTCGTCTTACCAATGTCTTGTGCAAGCTTGCTTTATTCTTAGGTTCAGTGCAAGCTTGCTTTACTCTTGGTTCATTTTATTTTCTTGGACATGCAAGAGAGCTGTGTGTCATTTGCTCTTGATTCTTTACAATAATGAAAAACCTTGTTATCGGAAATAATTGCCACGTAATTATGAAAATCAATATGAGTGCAACAAGTTTGGAAAAGAGAATAAGCAATACAAGAAGAACATGTGAAATTGTATTAACCTGTGACTGAACATAATTTATCTGAAGTGTTGAATTATGAGTGCAATTATCTAAAGTTTCAAAATTTTGACAACGGTTTCAACTTTGAGTGAACCCGTTCTTTCATATGAAAAAAACTCGACCAACCTAGGAGAAACTTGGTGTAATTTCATTTAAGAAGCGATTGGCACCAATTAGAGTTGTAGAGGACTCAACCCTGGGTGTTGGGGTTTGCACTATCTCCCACCGAGCTAGCCCTAACTCATTGGTTCATGGAAGTCAACTACATGCATTCTACTGATATAATGTACTGTGTGGTGGATCATACTATATTTTCCTTGCATCCAGCTTAATGTTTATAAACATAGTGTAATGGAGAAATCACATTTTTGACTGCAGAAGTTTGTGGCTAGAATCAGATATTGAATATCTTCTAGGTTTGTAACATTTCATGTATGGTGATGTTACCATAGAAGTTTGTTTTTTTTTTATCACTAGAAGGAAATAGTTTTAACAGACTTATAGTTTTGATGAACATGGACTGCTTTCTTTTGGAAATTGATTTGGTGTTCTTGCCTACTCTCACAAATAATTTTGTGCTGCTTTCATTAAATAGTATTCTTGTATTGTTGAGGTACCATTGTACCTCCGTTCTCTAATATTTGACGTTGGTTAGCTCAAAAACATAAAATATTAAAGAATGAAGAGACTAGTTATTTTGTTTAATCTAGACATTTACTTCATCCCCTTATCTACTTAAGTAGAAAGAAGGGTCAAGTTACAAAATCAAAAAGATTTTGATGGTACTTTGTAATGACTCACTTTGTTTCTTTCTGGTTCAATCAATGTGCAGAAAATTCTCAAGGCAAGCGTACTTGCAAAAGCGAAGGGACAAAAAAATGGAAGAAATTCGGTCAGTACTAGAACAATTCTAATATAGGTTCATTACTGTAGATTTTGCTGTCTATATGTTGATCTGCACATATACTAACATTAGTATTGTGATTTTATGCAGCGATGAAATTGTGGACCATGAGTACATTTTTTCGGATGTGAAACTAACTGAGGCAGAAGAAAAGGAGTTCAGGTAATGGCTCAAACTAAGTCCTACGGAAATGATTCTCTGAAGCCAATTAACTTTGTTCCTTTTGATTAGCCGTATGCATACTTATTTATGTTGGGAATCACTCCCTCACTTTACTGCCATCTCCCTGTACAGTAGCTAGGATCTATAGGCTCTGATACCAATTGTTTGGAATCACTCCCTCCCTTTCTAGGTGTCTGTCACGGATCCTGGAGATGAGTCGGGAGGGACGTGTTTGTTCTTCTGGTGGTTCCTGGGCTCCTTTGCGTGCGCAATTGCCCCATTGTTATCACGGTAGAGATTCAATGGGCTAGACGCATTCGGGAACACACCAAGCTCAATGAGGAAATTCCTTATCCAAACACCTTCCTTCGCAGCTTCCGAAGCCGCGATGTACTCGGCTTCTGTCGTAGAATCGGCCACCGTCTCCTGCTTGGAACTCTTCCAACTAACAGCACCACCATTCAGTGTGAACACAAATCCTGATTGTGACTTTGAATCATCTCTGTCGGTTTGGAAACTAGCATCGGTGTAACCTATTACAACGAGCTCCTCCTTACCTCCATAGACGAGGAACATATCTTTAGTTCTTCTCAAGTACTTAAGAATATTTTTCACCACTGTCCAGTGACTCTCACCTGGATCAGATTGGTGTCTGCTTGTCATACTTAGTGCATATGAAACATCTGGGGCGAGTACTTATCATTGCATACATGATAGATCCAATAGCCGAGGCATATGGCACTCTACTCATGCGATCCCGCTCATCAGCAGTCGAAGGACACTGAGTCTTGCTGAGATGTATGCCATGTGACATAGGCAGA
>NC_028452.1:10979656-11048303 GCF_000263155.2 Setaria italica | reverse complement strand
CTGTCTCAATGAGGTGCCGAGCACGGGCGTGTGAGTGTGTGTGTGTGTGTGGCCAGCATCACCAAAAAAACTACTTGTGCTTGTGTGTGGGTCCACCATAGAGGAAAACTAGAGTGTCTGTGATAGACACCTAGAAAGGGAGGGAGTGATTCCCAACAATTTATACTGTGCATGCACAAGTAAACCATGACATTAACTGGTTTATTTGTGTAGATACAAGAAAAGGCTATATGATCTTGTCAAGGAGCATGTTGAGAGTGCTGATGATGTTGGTGAGGTATATTCTTCTTCCTGGATTGATTCACTCATATCATAAAATGTTTGTTTGAACATATGATCACATTTGACTATTTTATGCGCATTCAAGCATTCCAAATTCTGTGGCTCTACTGGCTGTGCCATTAAGAACAAATCCATCTTGGTTATTTTCTGTCCGAAGCTACTTTTATTTTGATTGTTTGTCAGTGATGATCGCCTTATTATTAGTGAAAATACTTGAGTTCTTGAGTATTAACCATTTGTTGTATAGTAACCTATCCAGTACAATCTTTTCTTGGCATCAGTAATTGTGTTATCCCCAATGTAATATTCCTACAATAACAATTGGGAGTTAACCTTATGAATTTTTTCCATTGAAAGTTTGCTTCTTATTTGCCTTCATCCATGCCTTGCAGACACTGTTAGAATCTGCGTCGACTTTCTTAGATTTTCATATCTGCTAGATAGTTTTACTGTAGTACTGTTTGAGCATTGCCTCCTAAAAATGTCTTAAGTACTAATGACTTTATACACATAAATTTCAGTACAAAATGCCTGAAGCTTATGACATGGGTGAAAATGTTAATCAAGAAAAGAGATTCTCTGTGGCCATACAGCGGTACAAGTAAGTTTACTTTTACATTGTGATGTCTTATGTACAAGATTGCATGCAACTTCCCAGTTTTTTCATGCATCCTGATGTAATTTCATGGACAAGCAGAGATCCTGAGGCCAAGGATAAAATGAATCCTTTTGCTGAGCAAGAAGCGTGGGAGGAACACCAAATAGGTAATGCCATATATCTAAAAGAAACTTCCCCATCTTTCAGCATGGTCTCTTTAACCATTGCCTATGGTCTTTGTTATTTTATGCGGCAAGAGACTGACATGGAGCAAAACTATGTACTTGTTCCAGGAAAGTCCAAACTGCAATTTGGATCCAAAGATAGGAAGCGGTCTTCTGATGACTATCAGTAAGTTACTCTTTTTGATTCTTTGTCTTCATCAGCTAAGTTACTAGCTGTGTGCCTGTGCCCCTAAAGAAAAACCATCTATCTTGTTACCATCTCCATTGCATGTAAAATCTAGCCTCTTAAAGGGCTGTCTCATTTTTTTTGGTTGATGGGGGTCTCTTCTGAGTGGAAGTGTTTTGATAATCACTTTTGGGTCACATTCTGAAGCCATCTGGTGATGATATGCATTTCAGAGAGTTAAGATTAGAGGTTACTGAAGGGGGTCTTATTGCCATAAGGTCACGCGAATTGGGTAGTTATGTTCAGGGACTACTGCTACTTAGATAGAGTGCTGTTTGTTACTTACCTAGAAATCCTTGTGGGTCAAATTTTTCTTAAAACAAAATTTTGTAACCTTGTCCTTTCTACATTTTGTTTTTGAACTGAACTACTATCGCATGACCATGACTGTGCCCTTGTCTAACAATTGCTTTCTTCTCATTACTTCCATAACTTCTTAGGTATGTATTTGAAGATAGCATTGATTTTGTTAAATCATCGGTCATAGAAGGAACCCAGGTAATCAGTTAAATGCTGTTCATTTCTTTGTTTAACGTGGCGTCTTTGAGGTATTGTCTTCTTACTGAAATTTCCTATTCTAGCCTGAATACAATTCAGATCAAGAGGACATTGATGCAAAAGATATTTTGAAAAGGGAGCTCCAGGTGAGTGTGGTCACTGGCCAGACTTTATGAAAGATGAAATGCAAATCCTGTTTTTTTTTCCGTGATAAAAGTATAGAACAGGTACACAATTGTGCTTTTCATAGTAACTACACACAACCCTGCAGATTTTTATCTTTATTCTCTTTATTAACAATGTTCCTTTTCTGAATTAGGATGAGCGAAAGACTCTTCCAATCTACAAATTTAGAGATGAGCTGCTCAAGGCTGTAGAAGAGTATCAGGTTTGTGTTGCTTTTAACCTTTTGTAATGACATTCTTGATGACCATTATTAAGATCGATTACAGGAGGCATGCGGCATCTTTAGATGGAATCATATAATCTAAAATATCTTCTCTGATTCTATCAGAATATGCATTTTCTTTGTTTGCATTTATTTCAGGAAAATGTAAATTAATTAATCTCACACTGAAATCATTTAAATATAGTCCAATGTAATGTGTTTTGCATTTAAAAATAATACTACCTCTGCCTTAAAATATGACGTTTAGGACAAGATAGTTCAAAAATGAACTGACTAGCTTGTCCTAAACGTCATATATTTAAGGACAGAGGGAGTATATGTCAATGGGTCAGAGATGATACTTTAAAATTAAAGGACATATACAGTTACATATGATTAGGATTGGTACAATCAGGACTGTCTGTAACTTATTGTATCTAGGGTCAATTTGGTCCACTATATACATTTGTATAGCTATAGTACGACTTGAGTTGATGTTCTGACAACCTGGTTCTCTTTGTAGGTTATCGTGATAGTGGGTGAAACTGGGTCTGGTAAAACAACACAAATACCTCAATACCTTCATGAGGCTGGGTATACTGCGAAAGGAAAGGTATGACATCCGTAAGCTCCACTATTCTGTGTTTCATCCGTAAGCTCCAGCGAATTCCCTTAAAGTGTTGTAGCATGTACATACATGATTTTAGGAATAGTTTTAGTCATGGTTCGTAAGGCGTCGCCAAGGCGTCCAGGCACTCAGGGAGGGCAAGGCGTTGCCGACGCCTTAGCCAAAAGAGGGTTAGGGCAACCTTTCCGGCAGAGCAGGGGCAGGACGCGCACAAGGAACCAGCAGGTGGCGGCTCCATGCCCCTTCTCCATCCTCTTCATCCTCCCTCTGCCTTCTCCATCCTCACCAGCGCTGACTCTGGTGCTGATCTAGGCCCCCGCAGAACAGAAGTGCACAAACTTGAAGGGAGCAGCTGTGGTGCTCCATTTGTGGATTCTGGGGGGCAGGGCTTGGATGATTCGAGGCCAACGGAGGTGCTTGTGGATGCCGAGCTTAGTCGCCTGCACGTGGTTATTGACGAGGAACTGAAGTGGCGGCGTTGAGGGGAAGGGATTCTGAAGGCTAGGGTGCATGAGGGGCGAGGGTATAAGATGTTTTATGCGATGTTGGCATAACTGGGCCTAAGAAGGCTGGTGGGCTCACACTGTATGTCGTAGTTATGGCCCATGTATACTCTATTTTCTTGTATTCCTCTAAAATCCGTTGAAAGGCGTCCACCTTATGAAAGGCGAAAGGAAGGGGGGGGGGGGTGGGGTAGGTCACCACACTTCGCTTAACGCCTTTAGAACCGTGGTTTTTGTGGTCTAATCCACAGATATAAAAGAGGATCTGTGTGGCCTTTTTCCTAGTAACTTTCTAAGTTCCAGTTCTATGAATATGCAAGTAGGTTTAGGCCATGATGTTCACCTAAATTTATGGCTTCTAGCAGTCATGTACTCAAGTCTCAAGGCACTTACTTTTGTGCAGGTTGCATGTACTCAACCTCGTCGAGTGGCTGCCATGAGTGTTTCAGCAAGGGTGTCTCAAGAAATGGGTGTTAAACTGGGACATGAGGTTTGATTTTCCCCCATAATTCTAATGCCACATCATTCAAAACAGTAATGTTTTCAATCATATCATCTGAAATTTGTGATAACTAACTACTGTACAGGTTGGTTACTCTATAAGGTTTGAGGATTGCACTTCAGAGAAAACAATTATTAAGTACATGACTGATGGAATGCTTCTAAGGGAGTTTCTTGGTGAACCAGATTTGGCTAGTTATAGGTAGATGTTTATGAAAGCAACTGTATTTGTTCCCCCAAACTTCAACAAACCTTTCTAATCTCTGTTTATTTATGCAGTGTTGTCATGGTTGATGAGGCTCATGAGCGTACACTCTCCACTGATATCTTATTTGGTTTGGTGAAGGTTAGCTAGCTTGATGTATGACTATTTATCAAATAACTTAGATACAATTGAACGCCTCATGTACATAATATGCTTTTACTGCCTTCAGGATATTTCTCGTTTTCGGCCAGACCTGAAGCTGCTCATTTCAAGTGCCACCCTTGATGCAGAAAAATTTAGTGACTACTTCGATTCAGCTCCTATTTTCAAGATACCTGGGAGGCGATACCCAGTTGAAATTCATTACACAAAAGCTCCTGAAGCTGATTACATTGATGCAGCAATTGTCACTGTTTTACAGATACACGTGACACAGCCCCCGGGAGATATCCTGGTATTCCTTACAGGGCAGGAGGAAATTGAAACAGTAGATGAAATCCTTAAACACAGAACAAGGGGCTTAGGCACCAAAATTTCAGAATTGATTATATGTCCTATTTATGCAAATCTCCCTACTGAGCTTCAAGCTAAGATATTTGAGCCAACCCCTGAGGGTGCTCGAAAGGTGGTTCTGGCCACTAATATAGCAGAGACTTCATTAACCATTGATGGTATAAAGTATGTTATTGATCCAGGCTTTTGTAAGATCAAATCATACAATCCCCGCACAGGAATGGAATCTCTGCTTATTAATCCTATCTCTAAAGCGTCAGCAAATCAGAGGGCAGGAAGATCTGGACGGACTGGACCCGGAAAATGCTTCCGCCTATACACAAGTTATAATTACATGCATGACCTTGAAGATAATACTGTTCCGGAGATCCAACGAACCAACCTTGCTAATGTCGTGCTTACTCTGAAGAGTCTTGGTATTCATGACTTGGTTAACTTTGACTTTATGGATCCACCTCCATCAGAAGCCCTATTAAAGGCCCTGGAACAACTTTTTGCTCTCAGTGCACTAAACAGTCGTGGAGAGTTGACAAAAACTGGAAGAAGAATGGCAGAATTTCCGTTGGATCCTATGCTGTCAAAGATGATAGTAGCTTCAGAGAAATATAAGTGTTCTGATGAGGTCATCTCTATCGCCTCCATGTTGTCAATTGGTAATTCTATATTCTATCGTCCGAAAGACAAACAAGTTCATGCAGATAATGCAAGGTTGAACTTCCACACTGGCAATGTTGGGGATCATATAGCACTACTAAATGTATGGTTCACTATCTATTTACTTTATAAGCATATATGATATATTACCTTTATATATGGATTTTAAGCACTCGGTGCTAATTTCTTATTTTCTTCCAGGTTTATAGCTCGTGGAAAGAGACAGACTATTCAACTCAATGGTGTTATGAAAACTATATACAGGTTTTTGTCTGCTTTCTCTTTATTACTCTCAGTTGAATTCTTGGCCTGAAAAAAAAAGGTCTCCATATCTGATCTGCCAGTAAATGTCCTCTTTTTTAATATTTAATTTTCTTATTCCTATATGGTGACTTGTATATAAGAAATGAAAAGCGGTGGTGATGAGCTAGACATTCACATGTAAATAAAGTATAGATGAAATGAAATAGAAAGAAATATCAAAATCCAAATTTGAATGTTTGCCCCTTGGGAAAAACCTGCTGTTAGTGCATTATTCATTTGAAAGTTGGTCCCTTGAAAAAAATAGAGCATGTGGCTCGTGCATTTACTTGCTGTACCCAAAAAATCGGGTGACCTTAGTTTAAATGGTTTTCATTTCCCTGACTAATAGTTTTCTGCTTTTTACATGCTCTGCTTATGAGTGCACATTTCTCCAGGTTGTCTTGTAATACAATTTTTGTATAAATACCCCTGTTCCCAGTATGTATACTGGGCCATGAACATGAATTACCATAAAAAATAAATATTTAATGGTCCTGTATGTCATATATTCGGAAATCTTTATATATACCCAAAAGCCAACGTCAATTCAATAAATGGTGCTCAGAATAAGAGTAGAATCAATCAGGAGTTGCATATTATCGTATCGTGAAGATCTTATATTTATTTATTTTTATATAAGTTCATCTTGGTTAGTGGTCACAGCATCCACTGCAGACAGTTATTCTTTTTAGCTATCGGCCTTGTCACAGAATTCATCTTTGTATAATAGTTCAAAATTATCTGTTATCTGTTGATCATCAATTCTGCAAATTTATATGGTAAAACTATCCTTGAATAATTCAGGTGCGCAGCATGAAGAGAGCGAGAGATATTCGGGATCAACTAGAAGGGCTTATGGAAAGAGTTGAGATTGAGATTTGCTCAAATGCCAGTGACTTGGATGCTATTAAAAAGGCTATAACATCAGGTCTGGGCCTTTGTCGTGTTCTTCAGTGCTAGGCAACACTGCAACAGTGATGCAATTGCTTTGTGTGCTGAGAATTTTATCATAATACCTGTTACTTGTTTGATGTAGGTTTTTTCCATCATTCTGCACGGTTGCAGAGGGATGGTACATATAAGACTGTCAAGAATCCTCAGACTGTACATATCCATCCTAGTTCAGGACTAGCGGAGGTAAGTTCTTTTGATTGTTGATTGGTTCACTTTTTCATCTGTTCAGAACATTCTTTAGTACTGCCTTGTGTTCTTCAAGTTTTAGTTTTGATCTCCTGTGTTACATGCTTATTTGCAGATACGTCCACGGTGGGTAGTATACCACGAATTAGTTCTCACGACAAAAGAGTTTATGCGCCAGGTATGTTCTGTTAAGAGTCTGATTTCCTGAAGGAGAATTTCTTCGAATCATTGTTTTAACACTGGCACTGCAGGTGACGGAACTGAAGCCTGAATGGCTGGTAGAGATAGCACCACACTATTACCAACTAAAGGATGTGGATGATTGTAAGTGTCGATTGTGATGCCATTAATCGCCCAAGCTAGTTTTTGTAAGTTATAAGCTTTTACTAACCGGCTTTTCGTTTTTCCTCAACAGCTGGAACAAAGAAGCTACCAAAAGGCCAAGGAAGAGCTGCATTGTAGCCAGGACTCGAGGCATTTTGCTGTATGTTGTATAATTGGATTCAGAGCCTAGGAGCATCAGGCTTTAGAGCGGAGATGTATATAGGATAGATGATGTCAGTAATCATGATCCAGATTAGGTTTCAGAGTAACCTGATTGCTGATGTAAATTTTGACATGAAGGCGTGCATGTGCATGGCTATAGTTTATGCATCAGTTTGATTTGTTAGAGTTGTGCTTACTGCATCAGTTGCAAGGATGAAACCTAGATGGAGCATTTCATGTGACGACCCGGCACGACAGATATTTGTTTCGAGGATTAACCACTACATGTTATACGATTGTCACACTTGCCGACTTACGCATAATCTGTCTATTCTGTCTAAATTGGAACCAACAGTTAGTTCGTAACCGAGCTATAATTCTTCCCCCGCTCTTTTATCTCGGGTGTAAAGGGCATCAGTGGTCTAGGATGTTCTTTTACTCCATTACCTTGCTATCTAGTTCATATAATTCAGGAGGGAAACAGGGTCTAACTCGAGCTAATATGCATCGCAAATGAACATTGCCTCGAGTTACGTTAATGCATGTATGGTGGGTGTAATTCACTCTAAAAAAATTATGTACTTATAGCATCTTGTACATGAGGACGTCAACATAAAAAATTTAAGCTAAACTTGGCTCATAAGGCTATTTCTGCGGACATGGATTTTTGGTGGCAGCATAAGGTACTTTCTAGACCGACACCGTAGATGAGTGTTGAGATCCGCGCGAGAGAAATTTTTTGTGGAGTTTTGGAGGGAGTAGAAATAGGTCACTAGTCAAAAAAAAAAAAGAGGGGAGAGAGAGAAATAGGCCACCTCTAGGCTCTAGCAAGCCGTTTGGAACAAGATTCGGAGCTCCACGTGCAATAGAACGAGATCATTGTTATCTTGTCTTCACTAATTTTTTTAGTTAGCTTCTTTTTTATTAGAGAATAAAAACTTATTACTGAGTTTAAAAAACACCCGAACCTCGAAAATCAGAAATCATACACCTTCAAACAATCAAAACTACACATATTACCCTAATCACCATATCATCTTATATAAAGATCACTTAGAAGCATCTCTCGCCCTCCCTCTCCCGCTCCCCCTCTCTCTCCCTCCCCCTCCCTCCATCACCCCCGCGCTGCTGTGCGCGCTCATGCTAAATATTTTTGTAACAGTTAAGTATATATTTAGTTTGTTCCAACTATATAAAAAAGGAATAATACGATAATTTTATCCTCACAGTCAAGTATATATTTATATACATTTAGTTTGTTCCACCTATTAAAAACGTGAATAATATGGATTTACATACTAAAACGAAGTATTCACAAGGCCTTTGGAACAGGCTAGGCTCAAAAAGCCTCCGGAAGAGTACCGATGATAATGGGCATTCGGATCCAAGGATTTGGGGTAACGTTATCACTTTCAGAGAACATTACCTGTAAGAAATTATGATTACGATGACTGGTAACAAAATAGTAATTGAAACTAATATGTTTGTTAAGATTCGAAATTAAGTTTGACCGTACTAATAACCTCCGAATTAACTAAATTCTATACACTGCACCACTGCAAATAAATCCTAAGTCCTCCCTCCATTTTTTTACTATTTTCCAACACATGTTCCATGGGTGAATCTCACGTTCACAAGTTTGACCGTGTTATGCATGGGCACCATTGCACACAGGGGCGAGCCCCTTACCGCCGTTGTGAATCCTATGGAGCCCCCCTAAGTCCTCCTACAAATTTGAAGGAGGAGGAAGAAGGAAAGGAGGAAAAGGAGGAAGAAGAATGAAAGAAGAACCCTAAGCTTCAATCCTGCCTTCGCCGCTGATTGCACACGCACCCGCTTAGCTTCTCAGCATGCCAACTCCAACACCATTTCTTTCTTTCTGGCGAGCAGGTGCCGTCGTACGAGGCAATCATGCCACATAGAATCACGGAGACATGCACCGCATCATGCGAACGTACCGCGATTCCCGGCATCTGCGTGACCAGGTCATGGATCACACATATTGTGCGCACGCTAGATGTTATATGCTATGGCGGAGGAACGACGAAGTAAACAAGATCAATCGCAGAGAGACACGAGATTTAACGTGGAAAACCCTCCTAATGCGAGAGGGAAAAATCACGGGCGCTAGCCAGCAACAAACTTCATTATATCTGGGTATGGTTACAACGGAGATTTACAACTTGGGGATACCCTAACTTGGGGCCTTACCGTATAGAAGTCTATGGTGCGTCTTTTCCATGAGGGAGGTGGTCCATAAATCTAGGGAGGAAAAACCCCCACAACCTCGTCTATTAGCAATATGGTACTAATAGATGGTGTAGTCCCTCCAAACGCTAATGGGCCGCTTCGCTTCGGCCCGCTTCACTTCAGCCAAGAATTTGGATCATAACCCAACAAACTCCACCTTGAGACAAATTCCTTCTTGTAGCATAAAACGAACCTTCACCCTGAAACAAACAAAGAAAACACCTTCGACGCCAAGTAGCCTCTTGGGCTAAACAGTAATACCAACTAAGCTTGAGCAAATCTCAAACTTAGCAACAGGAACTGGCTTTGTGAACATATCAGCAGGATTCTCATGAGTGCTAATCTTGCATACCTTCAGCTTGCCCTTTGCAATAATATCTCTAACATAATTATATTTAACCTCAATGTGCTTTGTCCTCTCATGAAACATCTGATCTTTAGTGAGATAAATTGCACTCTGGCTGTCACAAAATAGGTTAATGCAAGAATCAACTCCAGCAATTTCAGCAAACAAACCTTTTAGCCAAACTGACTCTTTACTTGCTTCACAAATAGCCATATATTCTGCTTCAGTGGTGGACAGCGCAACAACATCCTGCAAATATACCTTTCAGCTCACAGCACAACCTCCAATGGTAAAAACATAACCTGTGAGCGATCTTCGCTTATCCAAATCACCAGCATAATCAGAATCAACATAGCCAACGAGTCCTTTTTTAGTCCTGCCAAACTTCAAACAAGCATCCGACGTGCCTCGCAGGTACCTGAAAATCCACTGAACGGCCTTCCAATGCTCTTTACCAGGATTAGCCATATATCTACTGACTATACTCATAGCATAAATCTGAACGAGAGCAAACCATGGCATACATCAAAGACCCAACAGCACTAGCATACGGAACTCTAGACATGTACTCAACTTCCTCATCAGTGCTAGGACAGTGTAAAGCTGATAATTTAAAGTGATGTGCAATAGGAGTACTAACAGGCTTTGAATCATGCATGTTGAAACGATGAAGTACTTTCTGAATATAATTTTGCTGATAAGAAACAATAAACCAGAAGCACGGTCTCTA
The DNA here is from genome assembly GCF_000263155.2 of Setaria italica. NCBI lineage: Eukaryota > Viridiplantae > Streptophyta > Magnoliopsida > Poales > Poaceae > Setaria > Setaria italica. The sequence continues at coordinate 11,037,867 of NC_028452.1, read as the reverse complement.
GTAATTTCCATACCTAGAATTTTCTTAGCAGCACCGAGATCCTTCATGTCAAATTCACTGCTCAACTGAGCCTTTAATGCAGTGATTTCTTTCTTACTCTTGGCAGCAATCAACATATCATCAACATATAACAACAAGTATATAGGTGATCCATCAACAAATTTAATGTAGACACAGCTATCATAATCAGATCTCTTAAAGCTATTTGACAACATAAATGAATCAAACCTCTTATACCACTGACGTGGAGACTGTTTCAAACCATAAAAGGACTTCTTCAATTTGCAAACATGATCCTCCTTACTAGGCACTATGAACCCTTCTGGCTGGTCCATGTATATCTCCTCCTCAAGCTCTCCATGCAAGAATGCTATCTTCACATCTAGCTGCTCAAGCTCAAGATCACGCATAGCAACAATGCTAAAGAATGTACGGATTGAGCTATGTTTCACAACTGGGGAGAACACATCATTGTAATCAACACCTGGAATCTGACTGAAGCCTTTAGCTACTATCCTTGCCTTAAACCTCGGAGGCTCACTAGGAGATACACCCTCCTTCCTCTTGAAGATCCATTTGCAACGCACGGTCTTCTTATTTTTAGGTAAACGCACCACGTCCCATGTGCCATTTTTCTCCAGGGACTGCATCTCTTCTTGCATAGCTGAGATCCACTTCTCGCGGTCTCCAGAAACAATGGCTTCAGTGTACGTGGCCGGCTCATGAGTGTTCTCCACCTGTTCAGCACAACTAAGAGTATAATGAATCAAATTACACTCTTCAATCAATCGGGATCGAGGGCCACAACTCCTCTTTGCTCTACGAAGTGCAATAGGCTGATCGTCTTGCTGCAAAACAAGAGGTGAGTGCTGAACAGTATCAATAGTGTCATCAACAAATTCATCTTCCTGATCATCCATGTGCTCCACCTGCACGCTCACATTCTGCTGCTCATCATCAGATCTGTCTGATACAATATCTATGGAAGAATTGTCATTAAACATCACAGATTCATTAAAAACAACACTCCTGCTCATGAAAGTCTTTCTTGTTTCAGGATTCCATAGCTTATATCCTTTTACTCCAGAACCATAACCAAGAAACAGACACTCAATAGCTCTAGGCTCCAATTTTCCATTATCAACATGAGCATAAGCAGTGCAACCAAAAACTTTCAGCTGTGAATAATCAGCGGGCGTACTAGACCATACCTCAATAGGAGTTTTCTTGTTGAGTGGAATAGAAGGCGACATATTGATCAAATAGCATGCGGTGTTGGCGGCCTCTGCCCAAAAACGCTTGCTCACTTTGCGTTGGACAATATGTAACGAGCCTTCGATATGATGGTTCTGTTCATGCGCTCAGCCACACCATTCTGCTGCGGAGTGTACAGAATGGTGCGATGCCTCACAATGCCTTCCTTCCTGCAATAATCATTAAACTCATGCGAGCAAAATTCACCACCATTATCAGTACAAAGCAGCTTTATCTTCTTCTTAGTTTGCCTTTCTATCATTACTTTCCACTCCTTCAAAGCAGCAAATGTATCATCTTTACCTTTCAGAAAATAAGGCCATACTTTTCTAGAGTAATCATCAATGATAGTTAGCATATAATTTGCACAACCATACGAGGTCTTACGAGAAGGTCCCCACAAATCTGTATGTACATACTCAAGTATACCTTTGGAGCGATGTACCGCGGTATTGAACTTTACCCTCTTGTGCTTACCAAAAATGAAGTGCTCACAGAAGTTCATCTTACTTTGAGTGCAGCCATCCAGCAGGTTTCTCTTCATCAATTCTGCCATACCAAGTTCACTCATGTGCCCAAGACGCTTATGCCAAAGGTTAGTATTATTATCAGAGACAGTAGTAGCAGCCGTAGTGGAACCATGCAAAGTACTTCCTCTAAGCACATATAACTTGGCAGAATTCATATCACCAACCATGTAAACGAGAGAACCTCTTGATACCTTTAAAACTGCACCTGAAGCGGAGTACTTGTACCCATCATCATCGAGTGTGCTGAGGGAGGTGAGATTTCTTGCCATCCTTGGTATATATCGCAAATCATCCAGCATGCGAACCATGCCATCATGTGACCTGATCTGAACTGATCCAATGCCCACGATCTCACATGGGTTGTCATCTCCCATGCGTACGACATCTCCACTCTGCATAGCCTTATAAGAACTAAACCATTCTCTATTAATGCAGATATTAAACGAACATGCCGAATCGAGTATCCATTCATCATGACCAGCAACACAACCAGCAAATGTGACAAGGCAATCTCCTGAATCAATACTATCAGCACCAGAGACCACAGAGGCATTACCTTCAGTTTTATTTTTCTGTTGATATGCGGCATTCCTCTTCTCCTTAATCTTTACCTTATAGCAATCCTCGATGAAGTGGTTCGTTTTCTTGCAGTACTTGCAGAACTTCTTATCCCTGGACTTTGAACGTCCTCTACCATGCTGGCTCTTATCGCGATTGTTGTTGTCGTAGGACTTCTGCTCAGATCTACCCCTTACCTGCAACGCTTCGCCCTTGGAGGACGACGACTCACCCTGCACCATACCTTTCATCTTCTCCTTACTTTGGAGTGTCTCATAAACCTCCGCTAGGGTTAGTTTATCACGGCTTAACAATATGGTATCACGGAAATTTGAATATGAACCAGGCAATGAGCATAGTAACAAAAGACCTAAATCCTCATCATCAAATTTTACCTCCATGGATAATAGATCGGCCACGATCTCCTTAAAGACTGATATGTGATTCATCACTGATCCTCCTTCCTGCAACTTGTGCGAGAACAACTTCATCTTCATGTGCATCTTACTGGTGAGATCTTTTGATATGCAGATCGATTCCAGTTTCAACCAAAGTTCTGCAGCAGTTTGCACCTGCAGCACTTCTTGCAAGATATCATTAGAAAGATGAAGTTGAATGAGCGATAGAGCCTTACGATCTTTACGTTTCTCCTCAGGAGTCCATTCTTCCTTCTTCTTCTTCCCGAAGCAAACAAGCGCTTCATCCAGATCCTGTGATTGGGCGAGTATCGCCCTCATCTTCACTTGCCACTGCGAGAATCTCGTCTTGTAGTCGAGTAGCGGTAGATCAAACTTCATCGACGCCATCACGTTGCCCTGATCTGAAAAACTCAGCTCTGGTACCACTTGTTATACGCTATGGTGGAGGAACGACGAAGTAAACAAGATCAATCGCAGAGAGACACGAGATTTAACGTGGAAAACCCTCCCAATGCGAGAGGGAAAAATCACGGGCGCCAGCCAGCAACAAACTTCATTATATCTGGGTGTGGTTACAACGGAGATTTACAACTTGGGGATACCCTAACTTGGGGGCCTTCCCGTATAGAAGTCTATGGTACGTCTTTTCCATGAGGGAGGTGGTCCATATATATAGGGAGGAAAAACCCCCACAGCCTCGTCTATTAGCAATATGGTACTAATAGATGGTGTAGTCCCTCCAAACGCTAATGAGCCGCTCCGCTTCGGCCCGCTTCATTTCAGCCTAAGAATTTGGATCATAACCCAACACTAGACGCGTAGACGCTCAAAAGGACACAAGTCACGCAACACAAAAGCTCCGGAAACAGTCAAACAGAGAGTGTGTCCATGTCTCACTCTATCTCTACACGATGCTCTCGTTGACCTATATAAATGTGGCCATGCAACGATCCCATAAGGCCACGGAAACAACGATCACACTGAAGGATTAGCTCTCTTTGCATCAGCACCCCGGCGGCCGGCATCGCCTTGCCATGGCGTACTCCACCACCACCGTGGCCCTGCAGGTCGTCGCCCTGCTGCTCACGCTCACCATCGCTGCCTCCACCGCCACCACCGGGTCCGCCGCCCCCGTCAACACGTCGTGCGTCACCGGCAGCGCCGGCGCCACCGTGAGCATTGGTTATAGCGGGGCGAGGGCCAGCGCCGGCGCCGGCGTTTCTCTCGGTGCCGGCGTGTACCGCGCCACCTGCCCCCGCGCCGAGGAGATCGTCCGCGCCGCCGTCGAGAGGGCCGTCGCCGCCGACCCGCGCATGGCGGCGTCCATCATCCGCCTCCATTTACACGACTGCTTCGTCAACGTACGCTGTTTGTTCGCCCGGCTGGATCCAGGTCCGATCATTGACACGTAGTACGTGTCTAGATGCAACAATGGTGTGTGTGTCCTGCAAGCTGCAATGCGGTGATAGTTCATTCGTTTCTCCTTTTCTCATCAGGGCTGCGACGGCTCCGTGCTCCTGGACGACAAGCCGCCCTTCTTCATCGGCGAGAAGACGCCAACTCGCTCAGGGACTTCGAGGTCATCGACGCCATCAAGGCTGAGCTGGAGCGAGAGTGCCCGGAGACAGTCTCCTGCGCCGACCTCCTCGCCATCGCTGCCCGTGACTCCGTCGTGGTGGTAATAATCACATACATGCATGCAATTATCAACCACAAGCATCTAGATGATCACTGATCGCCGGTGCATTCAGTCGGGCGGGCCGAGCTGGGAGGTAGAGGCCGGCCGGAAGGACGGCCGCACGGCGAGCCTTCAGGGCGCCAACGTCAACCTCCCGGCGCCGACGTCCGGCGTCGCTACCCTTCGTGCAGAAGTTCAGGAACGTCGGCCTCTCCGCCAAGGACATGGTCGCCCTCTCAGGCGCGCACACCATCGGCAAGTCACGGTGTGCAGCCGTCCGACCAGGCGCCGTCAGGCGCAGCCGTGCCCGGGGCAGAGGACGACGACGGAGTCGCCGGCCTTGTGGCCGCCTACGCGTTCGACGCCTCCGTCTTCTTCCAGGACTTTGCGGAGTCCATGCTGCGTATGGGGAGGCGCGCGCCAGGCGGCGGCGGCGGCGAGGTCCGCACGAACTGCCGGGTGGTGAACAGCTCGAGCTAGATTCAGCGGTCTGAAATTCTGAATAATCTGGTGCACGTGCGGCTTGCACCTACGCTTATGCTGTCTTGCTAATTCTATATTTGTGTCGTTTCAGTTAGATTCCTGCTTTGGGTTTCGCCCCTGGAACTATATGCTGGGCTTGGCCTCATTGATGGCTCTAAATAATGAAATAACTAAGCTAACCTGTGGTGGCCAGTTTGAAATAATTTCAGTAGGATTCTTTCCAATAAACGTTTTAATGAAAACTCCTGTACATACACATTCAGGGTTGCCACATGAGATGCTCTTACGTTCGGCCATTCGGGGACTACTCAGCAAGACTAGTGAAGCATTACCTGAAGAAAAGCTCCTGTACATACATCCATACCATCAAGTGCGTTCATTTGTATTCCCTTTTAGCTTTGGTGCAAACTCCGTACAGGTATAGCCAATGAGCGAATACCAGAACTGCAGAAGCAAACTCGACTGGCTCGCAGTTCACAATAATGTAATACTAGCAGTTAAACTCACTCGTGTGTTCAGATGTAATTAATGGTGAAATTGCAAGATCAGGTAGTGAATGATTGGGACGTTGATCTAAAATAGATCGTGCACAAATGTTGTTTGTTCGGAGTAGCCAGTTTTCATCGGCTTCTGCACGGATAAGGAAATTTCAAATTTCCCTTTGCGCAGTAGCAGTAGCAGCTGGCTGCGGCGACGTCTGGTCAGAAGCTGCGGCGTTTGGAGGTTTTTTATGACCAGTATACTCAGCTGTTAATGCCTATTTTTCATGTTAGAATACTTGCAAAATTTTGAACACTGACGAGAACATGCTATGTAGCTGCACAAAGATGGAATAAAAGAATGAACGGTCATGAAAGCACAATATATGAACTTGTTCTTCGTGATACAAGAGTACAGCAGCCTGGTGTCCCTAGATCCTCAAGCACAAGGAACAAAAGCACAAACCAAATGACACCGTGCAGCTGCAGTTGATCTATAAATGACCTGACCTACAACAGGAAAAATCAGCTATATATGCCCCAGAATGGGGGAGAATCACCAAACAAGGAGTAAAGATGAACATGCAAGAGCAGGGTAAGTTGGCCAGCGAGACTATTTGGACCATGCAACTGCGTCGATTTCTGCTTGGGCACTCCGGTACAGTTCCAGCCTTTTAGCAAGGTTAGTTCTTCGTTCCATGACTGCGGGGTCTTCGTCAAGAAGCTTGGAAAGTTGCTTCATCTGCATATACCAAAAGTAAGAATAATTAGATGGCAATTCCATTAAGACCTCATGCGGCATTCCAGAGCAGGGGTGTCTTATATCTACAGCCCCTGAGTTTTCCAGTGTATTTTTTAAAGGTTTGGATGTGATACAAAGACAACCCGCTACAGGAGATGAAGCAAGCAAACAATTATGGAAGCATCAGCTCAGACCTATGATCAGACTAACATGACCAAATACACCTTTCAACTGAAGAAAGTATCTCACCTCTCTTGCTCCTAGTTCAGTGAAGAAGTGGTCGAGAAGTGAGCGCTTTGCCTCACGGACTTGACAATAAACAATAGATTTCGGGATAGAGTTTCTCAACGTCGCGCACACCATATTAACATATGATAGAACAGTTTGTCCTGATGATTGTTTAGTAAAGTGAGAAACTGGATAGGAAATAGCAATTACAACAATCAATGAAGCAAAAAATGCAAACAGGGCTTACCAATTCGTCTAAGATAAGAGTCGTTATATCTATCAAAAATAGAGTGGCTTGGATTTCCACCCTTCTCAACATCCTGAGGAAGCTTCCTGAAGAAATCTACAGTCAAGTAGCTGCATTCCATATCAACCAGCTTTAATGTATTCTTCTTGCTTTCATCCCTCATTCTATCCAATGACTCAAAAGCTGCATTGCCTACTTCCACACGAAGAGTGGGGAACTGCTTCAGCTCCTGCGGAGAGGTACTTGACCAGTTTAGTGACCTGCTTAGATATTTAGTGATGAAAAATTCCGAACATGCTTACTAATTGTGCAAGTTTTGAGAAAGTTGGATTTCTAGTCCAGATCCATTTTTTCACAACAGCTGGTTAATAACCCATCACTACCAGAGTGCAGACATGCACAGATATAAGGTATTGATCTAGATAGTTCTATTATGATAGTAATAGCATGAAAGACTTACATGTGTTTCATTGATAGCCTTGCGGACAAGGTCCTTCAGGATAGCATGGACCTGCCAATTTGACAAAATCAGTATATTCTGAAACTAATAAAGGTAGTATTGCCAAATAAGATAGCTAAGGCCAACAAGGGAAGACACACTTCAGTCCATGACTAGAACTGGCTCAGGGTGGCATGCCAATAATTGATATTTTGATCCATGAAGAAAACTTGTGACAGGGTAGCAAAGTTTGAGGTTCAGGCACAGAATTGCCAAGAAATATGGTGCAAAGATTGTCCTCCACAAAATGGTCACTTGCATGTGACCAGTCAATTTTAGTCATCAACAAAATAGTACCACTTATGCCTAGTTGATTGAATAGTTTTGATATATGGCAGGCATGCCATGGTAATGGGGTATTTCTGTCTAATCAATCAACAGAACTTAATAAAGCAAAATCATCATTTCTTATTCCCAAATGTATTGACACCCCAGTCCCAAGTAAAAAAAAATACAATTGCCCAGTCAGCTAAAGAATAAACTTCAACATCCAACGACAAATAGACAGCTCAAATTAGAAAAAGCAAAGATAGAATGAAATGTTTGAAATGATGGGAAAACCTGAACAGCCAAAATCAAGACAGCAATGGATTCAGCAGCACAGCAATGGAAAAGTTATGAGTGACAAGTAAATAATTTGAGGTCCTGAGGCTGTCATACTGAATTAAAAACTAGAGCAGGCATAGGTATAGTTTGCATACCGCGTCAACAGCTGCCTCAGCAGGACCTCTGATACTAACAAGGCAAGATTCTATAAGGCGTCGATATCCTTGCTCTGGAGCTATCAAGTGAGGTTGGTATCCATCAGCTTCTGTTATAAGCTTTCTCACATTTTCCATTGAGAGTTGTTTATCGAACTGCAACCGTTTAATTGCTACAGGAAATTGATTGTCGAAGACATGGTAAACCTTCTCACCCCCAGGGCGCCTGGATAATAGAATATTGGATTCAGAAACATAAATACAACTGCATGATTGGAGTTTCACAATACAAACAACGAGGCATGTAGCATCCTTATAGGTGTTGACACTACGGGATTATGTGTGTTAAATTTTTCAATGTGCATATGTACAAGTCAAAACTAAGTGAAATTCCATACACTAGCATAGAGACTATTTGGTTGTTCAATTAGCACACTATCTAAGCTTCTCGTGCACACAATTAGTACACAGCTGTGTATCATGTGGGTGAACAAGACGATTACTACAATGACAGGAGGCGAAGCATAGTGTTCATTCCATATGCCACAAGCTTAACTTGATGGTTCGTTTCATTAAAGCAAGCTAAATGAGAGTGCAAATTAACACTCCAACCTAATCAGCATTATTCGGCACAAATTGAATGAAACAAACCTGCCTAGCGGAAGGCTTAAATGCTACTGCAAGTTTATAGGCCTTTACAGATTAGGAAAGTTAAAACAGCGTATCATTCATGATACACAAAGGCATGGCAGACATAACAAGCAAAATGATCCGGTTTAAAGACAAGGGAGCAACAGAAAAAAAAAATTGAAACATACACTCCATCCAGATGCTCTTTGTAAATACTGTCAAACATACGGCATATTTCCATAATTGTGTACAACTTCCCCTGCAAGTTACCAATAACATGTGATCAATTAATTTGCAATTAAATAGTAAGATTGCACTGCAAAAAGGTTTATTGATAGAGCGAATCGATACGTGAGAACCCACATTCTAGGACAGAACATACTAGCACCGAAAGCATGTTAGTACGAATAGGTAGTAGGAAAATAAGATATACAGTACCAACAAAGAAAAAGAATGCTATCCACTACTCGAACAAAGGGACACATCATGTATGAATAGATTGATCAATAGGAATGCACAAGAATTGAAGGCAAGCATGTTTAATAGTAGTTAATACTCCCTCCGTCCCAAATTACTATTTGTTTTAGCTTTTCTAGGTACATAGCTTTTGACATGCACCTAGATATATGCTATGTCTGGATACATAGAAAAAGTTAATGTACCTAGAAAAGCCAAAACGAATAGTAATTTGGGACGGAGGGAGTAAATAACACTGCCAAAGGAACACCAATGAGGATAGCCCAAAATATAAAAAAAAAAATGCGCTCGTTTTGGCCTATAAAAGGAGGAAGAACGGGGCTGTCTTACCCCAGCATCATTAGCAATGGGCTTTCCAAGTCGATTGAGTTCAGTTTCTAGCTCTGCAATTGTCTTTGTTATAAGAGATTGGATCCCGGGAATCCTAGATTTGATCACTTGTTCCAAATGCTGCATAGAAACCAAAAGTTTATGAAGTCAAATATTCAAATATCATTGCTTGCATCTACATTGAAGAGGAAAGGTATACCTTTGAGAGCATCTTCGCTAAATATTCAGAACCCATCCTAGGAGCAAGGTGCTTGTATTCTGGTGTACTGGAAAAATAATCACGCTCTCTACGCCTAGCAGCAATCATGTCCACATTTTTGTTGATATCTTGCTGGGATCGATTAACAACACCAACCCATGGCTGTTGGAGCCGGTAAGATCTTCCTTCCAGTATCTGCAAGAGGGAATTCAATAAGTAATCAAATTCAAGCAATTATTAGGATAGCCTTTATGCGGGACTACAAGCACAACCTAGGGATTTGGGGTTCCTACTTGCTAGGCCAGGTTACATAGTGTAATGCAAAGTACAGCACAGACAACAGCTGTTGCTAACTTCGTCGGTCAAATGATTACCAATAACATTAAGTAACATCTAAGGAAAGAAATATGCTAATCATAACATGTTATTAAGTATTTATTAGTAAATGCTTTTTAAAAAAATTAATACAAACTTACATCAACAGCATCGGTACCCTTGTCCATCAGATCAATTTTCGTGAGCACACCAAAGGTTCTTTCACCTGATAAGGTAATAGCAATTATCTTTCATGAAACATGCACATGATCCAAAAATATTCCAAAAAAATACACAAATTAGCTTAAAGTATTCCTTTTTTCAACAAAGCTAAATCAGAGAAGAATCAAAAATAATTATCTTAGTATTAATTTTCAATCAAGATGGACACAAGGACATTAGTGTATGAAAATCAGAGACCCGTACTCCACAATGTAGCTTCCTAACATGCTAAAAGGCACATCAAACATATATAAGTTTTAAAATACATGTATAATCTTAATCTATACTTATATATACAAAAATTGGCAGCTCATGAGGATCAAAACCATCCATCAAAGAAATGTGAACTTGATTTCCATTCTAGAACCTTTAGACAGTACTTGTGCTATTACTCCATTTTATGCATCCACCCTCATTTTATAAATGATCTTCATAGCTTAACAAGGAATGCAATAAAGGCTAATATAAGAAAGTATATGGCATTAGCCCCATTGAAATCATGTACTCATTTGAATCAGAAGCAATAAAGGCATACCTTTAGGATCAACTTCTCGTGAAATCTTGATTGCATCAGAAGTTGCAAGATCCTGATTAGCTGGGGAAACTGCCAGAATGATACAATTTGGCTGAAAAGCACCAGAAAAGGCTATTGGTATCTGATTTTGCATCATTACATAGAACAGAAGCCAATAGCTCAAAGGTGCTACAACATGGCAATAAACAAAAGCATGTAAAACTAAACAGAGACTGAAGAAGTGGTTGCAACTTTGAGCATGAGCACAAATGACCATCTTATCCGGTTAAAGCAAGCATGGTCAGTAATGAAATGTTATCATGCAAAATGCTAGCAAGTTGCAGTTAACAATACCTTTTCAATGTATGAGCGAACCATGTTTTCAATGTCCTGAACAATACTGTCCGGTTGACCCTCTACATTGTGTAAAAGCCAGTAGAAAATTAGGAAACATAAAACCACTTAAAGAAGAACCAAAGAACAATCACTCAGAATTGACAACCACTTACCAACTGCTACTTTAGTAAGCCCAGGAAGATCAATAAGAGTCAGATTCACAACTGCAATGATATAAAATTGTTAGGCAAAACGAAAACTTAATGGGCATGCAGATGGAATTATATCAGATAAATCACATAATAGGATTCAAATACAGTACGGCTGCCAAACTTATGACAGAGTTCAGAAAAGCTTAAGGAAATCAAGAATCCCATCCCAACAAAACAAAAATCTCTAGAAAGTGAACAATGCCATGTGATAATGCAAGGGAATCAGCGTCAGTATCTTACCATATGGAGAATAGATGCTTAAATGAATAGGGACAGGTGATATTTGCTTTGAGCGACCGGTTTCTCTGTCAGTTTCATCAGCTATCTCCTTCCTCACAGCAGCTGCAAAAATACAGCTGTCATCATGTACCACTCAAGTAAATTAAGATTCTAGATAAGAGTACAGATAAGTCCAATTTAGCACTACAGATCATTTTTCCAACAAAAGTATGGGTGCTAGTTCATGTCCAGGGAAAACCCAACAAGCTAAATATTAGGGTAAGACTTAAGAGGATGAACAATATGATATCATTTAGGATGCACAATATGATATCATTTAGGATGCCCAATGGGCATCATGAACTTCAAGTGCATAGTCCACACAATAATTGACAAGAGTGTTCGATATAATTATATCTCATCAGTCATGCAAAAAACCGTGCAGCTCCAAAATGAAAAACAGGTGAATTACCAAAATCTGTATATCTCTTCCTGGGTTGGTGCAGAAACTCGGCATATTCCCTGTCCCCATCAATCCTGTGGAGCTGCAGCACCAGCGGACGCCGGGTGACAATGCCTGTTGATACCATTCAAACCAAAACATTAGCCTTCCAAAACACTGAAAACCAGAAGATAGCACTGAACTTCATAGTAATATCTCTTAGTAAAACAACCATACCTGAACCCCTGGGTAGGAAATCCTTCCCGACCACACTCTCCAACACCGAAGATTTACCAGAACTCTGTCGATCATACCAGCAAAGTTCAAACGTCAAATTGTGACGTCAATTGAATTATGCATGGTGAAATGGAACTGAGCTTAAAATGTTCGAAAGCACTAACCCAGTTCACAGAATATCATCGAACTACAATTTTCATCATGGAAACAGCATATGAGCATAGTCGTATACCCTACTTGATCTCACTAGCAACTAGCTTTGTACAAGTGAGAAGTCAGAAACTCAAAAACTAAGCAATCAGGTTGGCGGTTGGGCTCATCAAAACGACTACAGATTCAAACTTGCCAGAGACCCAAATCTGCTTCCTGCGCTCGGACTAATCGCAGATCCAAGCAGCGCCAAGCCGCATCCACAGCTAAGCCTGGCGGTTCCACCAGCATCCCGCGAGATCCGCCCCGCGCAGCTGTGGCGGCAGCACCAGATCCGATACAAACCAACAACTCAAAACGCGTGGCAGGGAAGGGAAGACGAGCACCTGGCCTCCAACGACGGCGATGGCCGGCAGCGAGTCCCAGAGCGTTGGGAGGGCGCTCTCCTCGCCGTGGTCGCCGAGGGCCGTGCAGGCCCGCTGCAGCTTGTTGACGAGGGAGATCAGGTTCTCCATGGCCGCAGGCGCCGGGAGGGCGAGATCTGGCCGGGTCGCGCGAGGCGGCGCGGGAGACGAGATCGAGACGCGGAGCAGGAGGGAGGGAGGCGCGGGGGGAGGTGAGAAGTGAGGCCGACCGCCCAGCCGCGTCTAGGCGTCTGTCGTTGGGCTCGAGCTGTGGCCTGGGTGGTGCGCAGGCAGCGGCGGTGGTCTTTGGTGTTTCGGGGTGTCTGCGGGGAGTTGATTTGGATTTTGAAAGGCTTCGTGGAGAAGAAACGAGCGTGCCGTGCCGTCTGCCTGCGCATGGTATGTTCGACCGACTTTTTTGTTTTTTTTTTGCCCTTTTTTTTTTAAAGATCAGGTCTAACGGAAACATTTTAAAATCTGGATCCTGAGCTTGACGCCACCATCACCAAGCGTATACGTCCCGGCATCAGAAGTTCTGACACCTATATCGTTGCACGGCTGGTGACGTACACGCTGACATGGCGGGGCTTGGCGCCAGGGTGGATGGCACCCAGCTTGGCGCCAAGATCTACGGCGCCAACGCCATCCTCACTAGCGCCAAGTTAGGTTACACACCACCAAAGCAAATTTCGTTTCTTTCTTTCCTCTTCTCTCATTAGCCATTTCCCCGACGGCCGCCCGTCGCTCGTCCCCGTCCGACTATCGACTACCGCTCCTACATGCCCACCGTTGCCCGCCACTCGTCCTCGCCCGCCCACCGCTCCTCCACGCGCCTGCCGCCCTTGGCCGCTTCCTCCTCGTGCAAGGTAATAGATATAGTTAGATAGGATAGTTAGATAGAATTTAGATAGAATAGTTAGAATTTAGATATATAGGTATAATAGTTAGATAGAATAGTTAGATAGATAGTTAGATAGAATTTTCTTCATATGTACTTTGTAAAATCTTTACAAAGTATATAGTTAGTTAAAGAGTTATATACTTAGTTACATAGTTGGTTAGTAGTACTTATTAGTGAATTGATAGTACTTGTATTTAGTATCATTTATGTTGGACTAAAGGAATTTTGTGTTGTTATATGTATGGATTAGATGGATAACCTAGTGAGCATTTATCATGGAGGCACCGTGGAAAGAGATTATTATAGATATGTTGAGCTTGTTGAGATGCAGAGCGTGGCTGTGTTATTCGATGAGAAGCCTTCATTCACTAAGTTGGTTAGGAGGGCTCGGGAGGAGCTAGATTGCCATGGAGATGATGGCATCGTAGTTGAGGGTGTACTTCACCTAGGTACCCCTTCCAACCTTCTAAGGAAGATGATCCCAATACGGTGTGCAGACTAGTAGAAGAAGTATGTGAGATCAGTTATGAAGTGCCAGTTCCAAAGTTTGGATATGGTTGTGCGTCGGGTGTCAGTTGATCCCATCCCTTGTCGGTTTTACCCACCAATGGGTCAGCATGCACACTTCGACCCTCCTATCCCGGAACCTGTTATGGATGTGGAGGTTGCACCTATGGTTCTCGATGCTGAATCTGCCCCCAATGAGGTAGTTGGAGATGCTTGTCGGACTCTTGATGCTGTGGCAGATCCTTCTCATGAGATCCCGTTGACACAGAATAATCCGAGTAAATGTCTTATCCGCACACTTGTTGGGAGCTAACCCCCTTCATTACATCCATTTTTTTCTTCTTTCCTCATATGTCTACTTATGTTGCAGGAGACATTCTTAACAATGTGGATGTGCCCCCAGTTGCTGCGTAAGTGCAATGTGAAGATGGATTCCGTAGCTCCAATAGTGTTGAAAGTATGAATGATTCAGATGCATATGAGATGGGAATGGCTCTTGAACCTGATGATGATAGCCATGTTGGAGAGATGATAGAGAGTGATGTTGAAATGTTCAGACGTATCTTTCCTGACCGCCGTGATCCAAGAGTTCACGAATTCAAGATCTTGCTCATTCCGATCAGGCGTGTGCAGAAGGACGTGATGATGAGCTCCTAGAAGCTCCTGAGGCCGGCCCTAGCATGGTAATTGAGAACGGTAGGGTGTTCAAGGACCTACCTACATTGAAGAGGTGGTTGCAGGCGTTTGTAGTGGTATGAAAGAGACCTTATAAGGTCTTGCATTCATATGCAGAGCGCCGTTACATAATTGTGTGTGTGAAGGAAAGCTGCCCATGGAGGGTTTGTGCTGGAAGCAAAAGGTCACCAGGAAGTGGAAAATCACAAAAGTTGAGGGCCACACAATTGTGCTGACCATGAGCTTAGAATAAAGCATCGGCAGTTGACATCAACCCTCATTGCCAAGCGGTTGATGGGATATTGTAGTTAGAACCTAACATGAAGACTAGGAAGATTATTAAGACCGTTGAGGAGTTGTATGGAAGTTATGTGATAAGTTATGGTAAAGCTTGGAGGGCTAAGCAACGAGCGTGGAAAATGATATATGGGGACTGGGAGGCTAGGTATGAGCAGCTGCCGGTACTTTTCAATGCAATCAAAACGGTGAATCCAGGCATGCATTATGAGTACATCCCAAAACCAAATGAATGGAAGGACGGGAGACAGATATTCTTCCATGCTTTCTGGTGCTTCCCTCAGTGCGTCGAGACCTTTAGGCACTGTCATCCCCTCTTCTCCATTGATGGTACGTTCTTGATTGGCAAATACAGGGGCACACTTTTTATAGTCATATCCTGGGACGTGAACAACAACTTGGTTCCTTTGACATTTTCATTGGTTGAGAGGGAGAACAATGACAGTTGGGGATGGTTTTTGAGGCTAGTTCGGTTACATGTAGTTGGACCTGGCAGGGAGGTTGGTGTCATATCTGATAGGCACCAGGGCATACTTAATGTCGTACGAGAGCAGATAGAGGGGTATGCACCTCTGCGCCATCGTTGGTGTACTCGGCACCTTGCCGAGAATCTACTCTGGAGGGATGGTGTGAAGGATAACTTTGAGTTGTTCCAGGATGCTTCTCGGCAGCTTGAGGACATGTACTTTCAGCGTAAGTTGGAGCAGATCAGGACCGCAACAAATGCAGAAGGTAGACAATGGCTCACAGGTTTGATGAGGGATTTGGAGAAATAGACAAGATCTCATGACGTCGGTGGATGGAGGTACGAGTTTCAGTGCAGCAACATGGCAGAGTCATTCAATAAGTTGTTATTAGGGATACATGCTATGCTCGTGAACGCAATCGTTCAATTCACCTTCTACAAGCTTGTTGCTTGGTTCAACGATAGACACGCCTATGCATTGAAGTTACGGAGTGCTGGAGAGAAATGGCCTCCGAAACCAAAGGAACACCGAGACAAGGCAAAAGAAAGGGCGGCCACACATGAGGTTATATGTTTTGACCTCGGCGCAAGGACTTATCTGGTGGAGCAGAGGGGCGGCACAATGTCCGACGGCGAGGTCCGAGAGTCGAGGATGCATGTGGTAATCCTCCGAGATTTCACATGCACTTGTGGTAAACCAAGGAAATACCACTTTCTATGTTCTCATTTGGTGGCAGCAGCTACACATCGCAACTTTGATATCGAGAGCATGATACCTCACAAGTTCAGTGTAGACACGCTTGTGCACACATGGAGCCCCCGCTTCATGCCTTTCCGGGACCCTAGAGAGTGGCATCCATATGATGGGCCAAAGTACATTGCGGATCCAGCTTACCGTTGGAATAAGCGTGGATCAAGGAAGAGGACGAGGCACATGATGGTTATGGATCATATATCTGGAAGAACAAGATGTGGTAGAGCAACCCCATTTCTTACTAACCCCGAGTAGAACTAGTGCGGCAAGTGCAGTAGACTGGGCCACAATTCACGCGCTTACCATTGGCAGATTAGTGAGATGCGACTAGTGGTTCTTTTCATTATGTCATATATGTCGTATTTATTCAATTAATTAGGCATGTTAAGTGACAGAGTCGTAAGTCAATTGCCTTATTTTTCCATGTTAAGTGACTTAGTGATTTAGTGACTTAGTGACTTAGGTAGATTTAGTGATTTAGTGATTTAGGTAGATAATGACTTAGTGATTTAGTGATGGTATATTTACTTTGTTGCAGGGCCATACCCTCAAAACCTCGGTTGAAGACATCAAGCGGTTTCGTCCGAGAGTTAGGGACGACAAGGCGCGTAGCTTCCTAGACGTAAGATTCTAAATATTCTTTCAAATATATTATTAATATGCTAAATTCTTTCACTTAACCTATTCTTGTACAACATAGACTGTCACATCGGCTACGCCGTGCGGTTGCAGGACAGCCACGACGCGAGACGTGCACGTTCCTTCCCCAGGCAGAGGAGGCCTAGGTTTATCTAGCCAAGCAACTACCGGGCCAAAGGCATTGCGTACGAGGACGAGGACAATGACGAGGACGATGAGAGGCACGAGGAGTTTGGCCCGTCTCAACTCCAGGACGCTCCCTTGATTCAGCCTACACAGCCTGCAGGCACTAGGAGACGCCGTCCACCTTCCCCTTACACTCCAGGCACCGACGCTCTTGGTCACAAAGGTAAGGGTAAGACTAGGAGGCAGTGAGGGTCTGTGATAGATGTTATTCTGTAATAATATGGATTTTGTGGATTTTCATTATGAACTATTGTGTATATGGATTTTGATTATGAACTAATGTGTAGATGGACTTTTATTATGAACTATTGTGTATATGTACTATTGTGGACTTTGTGGACTTTCATTATGAATGCGGCATATACAAATATGTTTGAACATGTTGTATTGAGGTTAAAATTCATGTCACTTTCGTGTATGGATTGTATAAAAAAATAGGGGAAATTCTGCCGAAATTTCGGTGGCATGTGTTGATTCAGTGATGAGCATCTATCGGTACTTCTTTTTATCATCATCCATACTTTAAGTGCATTACATGACAACAACACAATAAAAAGTCCAACAGTAGATAACATTGTTCATGAATAAACCGTAGAACTAGCAAGTAATGGAGACTATTGTATGTAACGAGACCATTTTTCCTTCCTCATGGACTTCGGACTTTTTCAGCCTTCGAAAACGTCACGATTGCATACTTGTACCGGAAAAATGGGTGGAAATTACGAGTAGAACACGTAATAACGGGTCAGCTGAGTAGATCAGCTACGTAGCGCGTGCCAATCACAACGCGGTGGAAATGGGTGGAAATTACGAGTAGAACGCGTAATAACGGGTCAGCTGAGTAGATCAGCTACGTGCCAATCACAACGCGGTGGTCCGTTGCGGAGGGGGCGGTGCACAGAAAGACGCTTCGAAAATGCAGGACGTGACGGAGCGCACGTCCCCCTGCGGCCGTGCCGGGACCCACAGATCGATCTGGACTGGACCGTCTGCTCGGCCCGGTTGCTGGTGCGGTGTGCTGCGGTTGGGGACGTGGGTGGGTGGTCGCCGTCGACGAGGCGCCCGCCGTGGTGGGGTCGCTCGGTCCCCAACCCACCGCTGCTCCGCCGCGTTTGAAATTTGAAAACCGGCCTGCTGCTTTTCTAGCCGTTTGATTGATCGTTCGATGCGAGAGATGGTACCAGTACCTTTTTGTTCCCTTGGAGCGTAGTTACTCCTCTGGCTCGTTCCACGTGCCGGGAGCCGGGTCAGGGACTGTTTCGGGCAGCCCGACTTGTGTGGCTGGCGGCTGGCCGCCTGGCCCAGCCCGTTTAGGAATGTGGGATTATTCAAGCCTGCCTGTCTCTCGGTTTTGAACATATTGGGCCAGTTGTGTTTTCGAACTAGGCCCAACTTGTCCAACATCCTGGCCCAGAGGTATGCTCAGAAGTCAGAACACATGTCCAGTTTACTTACTGTACTTCTGAATTGCGAGGCAACTGTTCTTTTATTTTTTCCGGAACACATTGATACGCCTCTAATACGCCGAATTTCGAGCCAATCCATTTTGAGACGGCCATCCTCCAGAAGAGAGTGGATTAACCAGCGCGTGGTCTGGTCGATCTTTCAGCTTTGAGGATGACGAGAACAGTCTCACTCTGCATTCCATCCGAGCTATGCATACGAATTAAATTGCAGGTCACGGTTACTGCTACTTCGACACCGTCCAGCAGCCAACAATTAACCCGGCGGTCAATGGTTGAATGGCTCGACGGCCCTCACTATAAAAACAGTCTAAGTAATCACGTTAAAAAAAATAAATTGCACCCACCATACAGTGGGTACAGATTGGTCTAACAATTTTGTAAAATGCTTAGTTTAGTACAATAACTTCATAGGTGGACTTATAAAATACTCAGTTTAGTATAAAACTTGTCAAATTGGTGCATCTGTGGTCCAAATATTATAACAACCAACATATTTGCTAATGCCGGTCAGAACAAGTTATTGAGCATTATTTGATCATTGATATTCGTGTCGCGATGGTAGCATATTCGGCCAGGACTAGAATCTCCAATGTTTAGAAAATTATTGATATGTCGTCGTATTAACTATTTTTTATAGAATGATTAAATATTGATTAGGAATATTTAATTTTGTATTCAATATTGATTTCACCCTCACTATTTTTACGTGTTTGATTATATGTATTTTGTTCAGCTAAAAACCCAATAGGTTAATACACACTAACAATACATTTTAGAAGTTTGGTACAAATATTTTTAAAGCATCATGGACTTATTTAGAAAGTAAAATGAGCTAAAATAAATAATAGAAATAGACATACTTCTCTACAGTTGTTAAATACATGAGCAGATGCGCAGAAGAAATCTAGGGTCCTAGGGTCTCTTATGGACTTTAAGAAATCTAGGGTCCTAGGGTCTCGTATGGACTTTAGTCACTCTGTAATGCATTGCCGTTGTAACGCTTGGACTGTAGGTGCACCAATTTGCCAAGTTATTACACTAAATTGAGCATTTTACAAGTTCTTGACCCACCTTTCAAATTATTGTGCTAAATTGATTATTTTACAAATTATTGGACTAATTTGTATCCACCTGACAAGTTATTATATTAGATTGAGTAATACTTTAAAAAACCCTCGAAAATATTACCTACCGCTGGATTGTTTGAAAGGGTCGTAGCTTCGGACGCCAAGAACGACTCGTGCTTCTGCACCCCACCAATGTTGACCTTTTGATTATTTTTCGTACCTTGAACTTGTCGACCGAGGACGATGGATGAGCATGTCCAAAGAAGCAAGTTTCTTTTGCCCGGCTGGCCATCTGCCTCTCGGAGTCTCCGGACGGGAAGCCCCCGCCCAGCTTCCAGGAAACGAATTCTTCCATTGGATGGAGGCGATCGAGCTCTCCAGGGCCAGCGTCTTCGGTTTCGATTCCACTGGAATTGGGCCGGCTACGATTCGATTTGATTCGGTTCGATCCATCGAATCCCCATCCATCAGGTGAGTCAGGACCTCCATCAGATATTCAGATCCATCCATGTCTTGTATCTGCTACTACTTGTTCTAAGAGATTACTGCATGCTCAGGCTTAAGCTCGCTGCTTCTCTCTTAGACCATACATGAAGATCGTTTATTGTTTTTTTTCTCTTTTTCCCGTAGCCTTTTAGGTATAATCATGTATTGCGAACTTTCAGTTCCTGATGACTAGATAATACAAGTAAAAGTTCGTAATCCTTGTGCTAAACTAAACCGAAGGGCTGCTGCTGCTGTGCTGCATATATATGTTCATATTTCAAATTCAGGCAACCCTTGCCCGTCTGCAAAATTGGCCTTCTTCTCTTATTTGCTGTACAAATTTCCAATTTACCTTGTCCATCCACGGCAGATTGAAAAGAAGGTGTCCCTACCGTTTTTAACTAGTAATTGAATTATCAATTGTGCCACTCCTCCCTACGTAATAGCATGGCAAAACAGAAAGAGTTGCAAGGTGGTGATCATTTAATTTGTAAAATCACAATCACCAGTACGAGTCTTTTTAGGAAACTTGATTCAGGTCGATCGTGAACACTGCAACTATATGATCTGACAAGCCAGCTATTTCTTCTTTGTACTGTACTGCACTGCCCTTGATTATTACTCATTCACCTTGGCATTTTACTTGCAGATCGAGGCTCACTGTGAGCAGCTGCGTCTGCCCTTAACTAGAGGCAGAAGCAGAGGCAGAGGCAGAGGCCCTCACCAGACACCAGCTAGCTAGTTCCTAGTACAAGATAAGATGGCCAATTCATCAGGTGGTGATGCTGGTGATCCCAATCAGAAGCATGTTAATGGTGTTGATCGCTCAGGCCAACAGCATGCAGCAGGAATAATGAAGTTCAGTTATTACGACAACAGAAACGAACCTCCTCGTTCTGTTGAGCTTGATGAGCACATGATGGAAAATGGTTCAATCTCTGCGGCGGCGGGTTCGTACAAGCAGTACTACGATGATGCGGCATCCGATGACTGGCAGTCGAGCTCACCTTCCTCCACCCGCCAAATGCTCGGTGGTGGCTTTGCAGATGACCACCAAGGAAACAATGGCTCCTCGCGCTCGGCAGCAGGACGTCGACGACGTCTCGCTCCGGTGGCCATCGTGAAGAAGATCGACTGGGCCTCGCTGTGGGACCAGGCCAAGGAGTGGATCAAGAACCCCATGAACATGGCCCTGTCGGTATGGGTCGTCGCCGTCGCGGTCTCGGGGGCCATCCTCTTCATGGTGATGACCGGGATGCTCAACCGCGCGCTGTCGACGAAGCCGCAGCGGGACACGTGGTTCGAGGTGAACAACCAGATCCTCAACGCCCTCTTCACCCTCATGTGCCTGTACCAGCACCCGAGGAGGTTCTACCACCTGGCGCTGCTGTGCCGGTGGCGGGCCGGCGACATGCTCCAGCTCCGGCAGGCGTACTGCAAGGACGGCACCTGCAAGCCCGGCGAGCGGAGGCACATGGTGGTGGTGGTCATGCTGCTGCACCTCAACTGCTTCGCGCAGTACGCGCTTTGCGGCCTCAACCTCGGGTACCGGAGGCCCCAGCGCCCCGTCGTCGGAGTCGCCATCACCGTCTCGGTCGCCATCTGCGCGCCGGCCGTGGCCGGGCTGTACAACAACCTGAGCCCTCTCGGGAACGACTACGAGGCCCAGCCGGAGGCGGATGACGAGGAGTCCTGCGGCGGCAGTGACCCGCAGCTGCAGCGGAAGACCGCCCTCCACGAAGAGTCGTCAGGAGGAGGAGGCGCATTCAGAATGCAATGGGCGGGCGGGTTGTTTGATGTGTGGGAGGACATCTCGCTGGCCTACCTCTCCATGTTCTGCAGCTGCTGCGTGATGGGGTGGAACATGGGCAGGATCGGGTTCGGCAACATGTACGTCCACGTCGTGACGTTCCTGCTGCTGTGCCTGGCGCCCTTCTTCGTCTTCAACCTGGCGGCCATCAACATCGACAACGAGGACGTCAGGGACGCGCTGGGCCTCGCCGGCATCTTCCTCTGCGTCCTCGGCCTGCTCTACGGCGGTTTCTGGAGGATCCAGATGCGCCGGAGGCTGGGCCTCCCGGCGAGCCGCGCCTGCTGCGGCAAGCCGGACCTCACGGACTGCATGCAGTGGCTCTGCTGCTACTCGTGCGCTCTGGCCCAGGAAATCCGCACGGCCGACGCCTACCAGCAGCAGGTGGCGTCGGTGCAGGACAGGACGGTGCATCCGACGCGGCAGCAGCACCTCAGGTTTGCTGGTTCTTCGCCGCCTCCGGCAGCAAGATCAGTAAGCGACGGGGTCACCGTGCCACCTCCAGTGTCAGTTGTTATACGTACTAGTACGTAGTAGCAATATGTAGCAGTATTGCAGTTAACTCATCTGAGTGTCTGTTATCACTACTATAGCACAACTTGCCTTCTACAGTAGTAATCTTGATTTGTATTGCTTCTCTCTCGAGATCAGCTGCCATTTCAATCTGTAAATTGAGTGGGCATGCCATACGTCCCAACGCATTCCATCTGTTAGAGAAAGCAGCTGGAAGCTGATGGCTGATGTCGCAAAGATCGATCATACTGCTCCCTCTTCAGCGTCGTCCGTTCAGTTATAACACGCGAGTAGCAGTAGTAATTACGGTGTTAACTGCGGGTTAACAGTCATTAAAATTTACAGCAGTAGTGTACCACAAATACGCATGCCATCTCGACGTATTCTGTTCTCGATGGCCCAGATAAACTGGATAAGCTGCTAACTACGTAGTTGCAAGTTGCAACTAACAACCTTTCGATACTTAAAACTCCGGAAGATGGGGACCAAAAGGTAACTAAATGATCCTTCTCCATCCTAGTAAAGATCGTCCTCGTCTTCCTCATAGTCGTCCTCATCCTCATCGTCCTCTCTAATGATGTTGTGCTCGTCCCACAGCGGGCAGGCGCAGGTTGCTTTCTTCTCCTTCCATTCTTTCCCACACGTGTAGCAGAACTCATAGCCACACCTGCAACAACCAGAAACGACATAGAACAAAAGTTTTTAGCACAGAATATGAGCCTTGCTGATTATTTTAAATAATGGATGAGCCTTGCTGATATATAGGGAATCTCATTTAAGAGGACTTTCTAGGCATCCCGATAAGAGAATAGTTATGACATTTGTGCAACCAAGGGGCCTTACACGCAGATCATGTGGTAGCAACCCTCCGCAAGTTCAATCATGTGCTTGCATTTCACACATTGGCGCCACAGCCGTTGCCGCGCGAGGTTCTGTAACTTTACATCTTCTGGACGAGCATGGGGGTACCTCCTCTTGTAGTCATAGCAACTCATCCTATCATGCCATGGCACCTTACAGCTGATGCAGAAAGAGCCTCTGCATTTCACACACTTCCTCAGCGTGGCTGCATCAGCGGCCGTGTACTTTGAGCAGGATTCTTGCATTGGAAGAATCACTTCCCTCAAGGACATCAAGGCTGAACACTTCGGATATGGACAGTAAATCTTTTGACTTGGAGGAATTTGCCCCTCCCTCACGCGCTGCACCATGATCTCTAACAGCCGTGGTGACAGGAACATCTTTGAACCCTCCACGCTTAGCTTTGTGGCACAACCATCTTGTGGGCAAGCTGGGAGCATTCCATTCAGTAGCTTAACTTTCACATGCTCCTTCATGCAGGAGAAGCAAAAACGATGTGCACAACCTTCAACCACATGGATTTTGGTAATGTCAGTGTCTTCCAAGCAGATGGTGCAGGTCTCTCTTCTCTCCATGCTAGTGCTAGCATTGGTGGCAAGAGCTTTGGCAATCAGAACAGCTATTGAATCTCTTGCTAATTTTACCACATAGCTGACTTCGGTTGGCTCAACAAATGAGATTGCACATTGATCAAATTTCCTTCGCACTGACAGAACCTGATTGACCATATCTGCCAGGTTCTTCCCTGACGGGCGCCAAATTCCAAGCATCTGTAATTGCAAAGATATTAGGAGACAACAATCAGAAAAGTGCATTATTAGATTTTGCGAGCACATACGGATAAGACCAGAACGAAAGAAAATAGTTCACTACTGAATTTACATGATGTACACAAAGAATTCTCAGACCATAGCTAATCTGATGACACAAGAGCTGAAAGAAATTAGCACATGCACAGTGCACACAGCACCAATACTGGTGCTGAACTAGACGCATATCACCATGCAACATGCATCATGTGGTTGTATTATAACAAACGCTCCATTTTCATGTTTACATACAACACAACGAAGTGTTTGTGAGTACTGAATAATTCTAGACTGCTTAGTGAACTACCCATTGACTGAAAACATGATGCTTTGGACAAGATATAAACCACACAATTAAGGATGTTTGACATGTCAAATTCTAACACTTTGTTATATTTCTCAGTTTCTGAATAGGGAGAGTAGCAAAAAATCAGTACAGTGCTTTCAGTTCAAATTGGTAACTAAAAAGGAATCATCAAGTGCAGAAATTCTTGGGAACTGACTATGGATGAAAAGGTCTTATTGATCACATATCTAATAGTTTGATGTGTGGACTAAAGCCTGATGACCAATCCAACCAAATCGCGCCCATTAGAGACTACAACACAGCTAACTTGGAGCAACCAGTAAGACACAGAATTTTACAGACGGTGAAGTATCCCAAGCACATGAATACGGCAATACCAAGGATACTAAGAAACAGTTTTTTTATTGAGTCAACTAGATAGAGCATATAATATTCTCTACTGACCATATTGCTTGGGAAATTGATGAACTTGTAGTATATAAATTGATAATGGCATACATGGTTGTAGAGCGGGCGGTAAGCGGTGGCAATGGTGACGCTGGTGATGCCCAAAGCCAGCGCGGATTGGAGGCCTTCCATGAGCGCCATCACCTCTACCATCATGCGGCCGCCCACATAGCGCTCCAGCGGCTTGTGCATCCTGAGTAGCACCTCCCCCTGCGGCCCGCAGACGGCCACCGCGAGGACCGCGACGCGGGGGTCCCGCTCCCGCGGTCCCACGACCTCCTTGCTGGCCATGCCCTTGGAGAGGACGCGGAAGAGCGGGCGGAGCGACGCGTCGGCGTCCAGGGGGCGCTCGAAGTAGTCCCCGTCGTGGGCCCACTGGTCCTCCGGGATGGCGGCGAGCTCACGCGCGAAGAGGGCGTCGTGCGCGGCGACGAGGCGGTCCTGCTCCGCGCGCGCGAGATCGGCGGCTTGGACGGCGAAGGCATAGTCGGCATCCGAGGAGGATTCGGGGACGGGGAGCGATGGAGATGGTGATGATGAGGTATTCCCATTCGGGGAGTGGAGGAGGGAGGCTTGGATGACCTCGGCGAGCTGGAGGCGGTATGCGTGGTCGAGGTCGGAGGCGGAAATGGCGGCGGAGGAGGCGAGGGCGAGCTGCTCGCGCAGGGCGGCGAGGTCGTCGGCGGCGGCCATCATCGGTTTCCAAAAGGTTTGCAGCAGGCTGCAGGCAGTTGTTGAGACAATCTGGTTGGGCTGCCTGGGCCCAAAGATACACCTCCCGTGGGCCTCCAGCAAATCATTCTGGTTGGATTCGAAAATCGCGGCGAAGCACGGGGTCTGGTCGATCTTTCAGCTTTGACTTTGAGGATGACAAGAACAGTCTCGCTTTGCATTCGCATACAAAGTACTTTCTCCATTTTAAATTATAAATCGTTTTAGTATTTTTAAATTCATAATTTTTTATAAATTAAGGGTATATTTAAAATAAATAGCAAAAGGTACGACCTTACGAGCTTAAATATGCCAAAAACTGACTATAATTTGGGACGGTGAAAGTACAGATCACGGGCACGGCTACTCAGGGGCGGATCCAGGGCCCGGGCTGCAGCCCGGGGCGAGACCATGGAGTCCCTTTAACCTATGTACTGTTTAGCCTAACAAAATGAGGCTTAGGAGATAAAATTAGACTATTTTAGATTTAATTCAACAGCTCAGCCCGGGGCTGCGCCCCTGCGGCTACTGCTAATTCGCCACCGTCCAGCAGCCAATAATTAATTAATCCGGTGGTCAATGGCTGGCTGGCTCGACGGCACTTGCTAACCGTGACAGGTAACGAACACGCTGGTGTCCATCTCGGGATATAAAAATGACAAGGGGTAGACAGCAGTGGGCAACGAAGGAGACAGCACAGATAAGGGGGTGTTTGGATACGAGGTGTTAAACTTTAACAGTGTCACATCGGATGTTCGGATGCTAATTAGGTGAACTAAACATGAGCTAATTATAAAACTAATTGCAGAATCTTGTGCTAATTCGCGAGATGAATCTATTAAGCCTAATTAATCCATCATTAGCAAATGGTTACTGTAGCACCACATTGTCAAATCGTGGACTAATTAGGCTTAATAGATTCGTCTCGCGAATTACACTCCATCTGTGCAATTAGTTTTGTAATTAGCTTATGTTTAATACTTCTAATTAGCATCCAAATATCTGATGTGACGGGTGTTAAACTTTAACACCTAGTTGCCAAACAGGCCCTAAGTTGCCTCTCTATGCCTCATCGCGTATTCGTGTGCACGGCGTTGGCCGCTCGTGGAACTGGACGACGGCGTGCGTAGCCGTGGCTAACAGCCTAACAGCCAGGAAGCTAGCAGGAGCCATGGCAAGGGTAATACAAGGTGAGTTTACCTTCTTCTTCTTTTTGCGGGTAGAATTGAAGGTGAGTTTACTTTAACTGGTTGGAGTGGGAGTAGCATCATGCACCTTAATCATTTATTCGAGTCCTCCTCAAATTAAATTAAGTGTCTATTTCTTTTGAATGGCCACATGATTCTTCATATGTCGGGTCTTATATTTCTTTTGAATGGCTACGTGATTCTTCCTATGTCAGGTCTTATTTTCCTATAGCAATGGCACGCTCATCTCAAGCCCTCCTAGTCAAATGGGACACACTTGGTTATTTACTGCTAATTTAATGGCAAACTCCATGACGCAATGCAATTTATTATAGCCCCTGATTCAACTGTACCCCATCTATCAGGATATGTCGAATAGAACGGCTAAATATGGAATAATTATACAAATAATAACTAATGAACGATAAGAACTCACTTTAACCCTATTTTAACAGAGCCCTTCTCTAAACATCATGTTTACTGCAATTCGTACTCCTCGCTGAAAAATATGCGACCAGAGAGGGAGGGAGAGTCATGATTGCCATATGATGCCCCTTTTGACACCTTTTGAACGAACCAACCAGTATTCATTAACCGCACACGAAATCAGTTGGGGGCGCTCCCCCACCCCACGTTGACCGTAAAAAAAAAAACTGTTGTTTCCCACGCCAATCAGGCGCGCCAAAACGGACGCCGACGGATTTACGGAACGAGCCGGCCCGGGCCCGGCGGCCCCGAGTCACCGAGGGCTTCCCTCAAACTCCCAATTTTGACACTGCAAAAAAAAAATTTCCCATCACATCAAAATTGCGGTATATGCATTGAGTACTAAATGTAGACGAAATTAAAAATTAATTACACAGTTTTGTTGTACTTTGCGAGACGAACCTTTTGAGCCTAATTAGTCAATATTTGGACAATAATTCACAAATACAAACGAAACGCTACAGTGTACTACAGTACTACAACAGTAATTTTGCATCTTTAAAATTGGGCAAAACCCAAGACACGAACTGTTCAGACCAAGCCAACCCGGGCGCTCGTGCTCGACAAACCCTTGCGTTTTCCTGCATAAAACCCGCGCTCGCCCGCTGCTGGCGACCGCGTGGGCGAGGCCGCTGCGACTGCGCAAGTGGTCAACTCGCAATCGCAGACGCCAGATCCCAGACGAGCCAGCCCGCTTCCCGGCGCCGTCCGGAAGCGCACAAACGCTGCCGTCGCTGTCGCCACCGCGCCCGGGCTCCCCCGCGTCCACAAAAAGCCGCCACGGCCCGTACGCCGATGGATCCTGGCCCGGCGGCCGGTGATCCCGCCTGCAGCCCGCGCGCCCCGTCCACCACGCTCCGGAGGCGGCCGGTGCCGATCTCTACAGACACGTCGCGACGAGGCGACGACGGCGCCCCGCGAGAGCTAGAGCGGGGGGCGGGCGAGGCGCGGCAGGAGGGGGGCTCGATGGCGTCCGCGCCGGGGGTGGAGGAGCAGGCAGCGGTGGCGGCGGCGGCAAGGGGGAGGGACGACCTGGAGGCGGGCGAGCCGATGAGCCCCGCGGGGCGGCTGTTCCGGGAGACGCACTTGAACTGCCACATCGTGGCCCTGATCGGGCTGGGCGCGGCGGTGGACGTCGCGGCGGCGCGCGCCGGGCTGGAGGCCACCCTCGTCCGCCACCCGCGCTTCTCCAGCGTCCAGGTACGCCCCCCAGCTCGCAGCTCGCATCAGGAAAGCCTCCTAATCGGATGATTCCCCGATTCGTTCAGCGTTCGTTTTGGCTCCGCTCTCCCGACAGCCCAGCCGAGAGTCCGCGAGGTAAAGCGAGAGAGCGCACGCCATTGACCTCAGCCACGAGCCCACGACGGCACGACGCCGACACGCGGGGCAGGGCATGGTGCACGAGCACGTCCTTGGGACCTTGCGCTCTTTGTTTTAGGTACTGCCACTAGACATTTTTTTTTCTCCCTTCGGCCGGCGGAGTTTTCGGCCACCCGGGAGATGGTCCAGCACGATGAGGTCCGCCGGGCCCGGCTGGTACGGCGGCGTGATGTCCGCTGGCGCTCGTGTCGGCGCGCGGGTGGCCGCGGGCGAGGCGAGGCGAGCGGCTCCAAAGATCCCGCGCGAAGGGGAGCTTCACTTCATGTGTGTCGGGCCTAATTTAGAACAGCAAGTACTAGTAGACTACTGTGCATAGTGGTACAGGTTGCAGAGTATTGGTGGTGGTCGGATTCCACACGGGTTTCTTCCTAGGCTCGTTGTCGTTGGCACATTGGTATTTGATGCTTGAGGTGACTGGTGCAACTTTGCAGTTGATGCTGCACGCGTCCTTTTTTTATAGATCCCTTGTTTTTCTTGCCTTCGATTACCTAGCTTTTTGCGTTGATCATTGCTTCAACTTCAAAGGTCGTTTCGTGTTTTCCGGTGCATGGTGTCCAAGTAGCCATGGAAAACCAATTCCCCAGATCTAGCAATCTCGAGTTGCTGTCAGGCAAATTTGGCCAAGTGCTTGTATATCTTCACCCGCTCGTGCATCATCGGTGCGAAGCAACAACTTGCAGTATGGATGGTAAACAAAGTTTGGCGAGAAGATGGCTGTAGAGAGAACGCAAGTGATGAAGTAAGCTGCAGTTGAACACGACATGCTGACCTCTCCTGATGCGTCTCGGCCCATTCCACATCCCCGTCGTGATTGCGGTCTTCCGTCACGAGTCTATAGAATCAACACGATACGATGCTTACGTGTTCCTACACTGAAGTTGAAAGGTTGATGGTCCGCGACTGCACACTGTAGCGTCGCTGTAGAGTGCCCGTGCGGTGTTCTCTCGTCTTCTCCAAGACTCCAATCAAAGGTGCCTTATTCCTCAAAAAGAAAAAATCAAAGGTGCCGGGCTCTTGTAGTTGTAGCAGATATACTAGCAGCCGTTTGACTGGATCTGGACATATGAGGAAACAAAGGAAGACACGCCACTGCAGCTGCAAACAATGGAAACCTCTCGTTCTCGTCGTCTCCATTTATTACACCAGAAAGCAGAAACAGATTGCCTGAACGTCCAAATCAAGTTTCAGTAGTCCTCTCCTCCCTCTAACAGAACTGCCCATAATGGTTCTTTTCCACTTGATGCCTTGATGGGGTAGTTGGTGACCAAAGTTTAGGTGCAAACTAATAGGATAGGCCAATTATTGAAAATCTCCCAAGAGAAAGGGAGCGGGTGGCACTGCCAGTTCTTGTTAGGTGAAAAGAGGAAAATGTGAAAAATATATGTGTTTACGTGTTGCATGCTCGTTAAAAACACACATTGCCTTTCATCTCTAATTCTGCCGCAATCAGAGTCTAACACGTCAGACATCGCTGCAGGTGAAGGACGATGTGAAAAACAAGAACGCCAAGCCGCGGTGGGTGCGGACCACGGTGAACCTGGACGACCACATCATCTTCCCCCACCTGGACCCCGCCGCCACGTCGGCCAACCCCGACCAGGCCGTGGAGGACTACCTGTCCTCGCTGTCCACGGCGCCCATGGACCACTCCCGCCCGCTCTGGGAGCTCCACGTCCTCGACTTCCCGACCTCCGAGGCGGCCTCCGCCGTCGCCGTCCGCATGCACCACTCCCTCGGCGACGGCATCTCGCTGCTCTCGCTCCTCATCGCCTGCACCCGCAGCGCCGCCGACCCGGCGCGGCTGCCGGAGCTGCCGCCCGCGCCGCGCCGCGCGGGGCCCGTGCACGCGCGGCCGCGCCCGCCGCTCTCGGCGGGGCTCGCGGCGCTCGCGCTGTGGGTGTGGTCGTACGCCGTGCTCGCATGGCACACGCTGGTGGACGTCGCGTGCTTCGTGGCCACGTCGTGGTTCCTGCGCGACCCGCGCACGCCGTTCGCCGCCGCGTCCGAGGGCGTCGAGTTCCGCCGCAAGCGCTTCGTGCACCGCACGCTTAGCCTCGACGACGTCAAGTTCGTCAAGACTGCCATGAAGTGTGTAAGAGCTTCTCTTTTGTTCGCTGCTCCTGTTATTCACCTTCTGAAGGGTTTGAACTAAATACAGCTTCTGATGGCTCTTTGCAGACTGTCAACGATGTGCTGATTGGAGTGACCAGCGCAGGATTGTCGCGCTATTATTTCCGCAAGACAAGTGAGTGTAAACTTGCCATTCCATGAACATTAGCATTACTTTGCGAAAATGAGGGGGGGGGGGGGGGGGGGGGGGGGGGGGAGAAGAAAGCCTCATTTTATCCTCGCATTTCTTCAACTTGATCAGGTGATACCAACGAGAGGAAGAAATCACAGAAGAACATTTGTGTGCGATCAGCTCTCCTCGTGAACATTAGGAAAACACCTGGCTTACATGTAATTGTTTCATTTGTTTCAAAGAATAAATCAACACTTTGGTCCTTTTATTTAGTATTGTCTTTGGATAATTTATTCTGAATTTACAATTTGGTTTTGGTTGAGCAGGCATTGGCAGAAATGATGGATTCTAGCAAGAACAATGGTGCAAAATGGGGGAATCTGATTGGTTACGTTATACTACCTTTCCATATAGCCATGCACGATGATCCTCTTGAATACATCCGCCAAGGGAAAAGGACAGCTGAAAGGAAGAAGACGTCATTAGAAGCAGTCTTCACATACTGGAGCGGGAACCTAATAGTCAAACTTTTCGGCATGAAGGTATGATTTCTGCTCTGATATAAAACCTTTATTGGCTTGTGTTGCCTGTAGGCCGTGAGGTTTTGGCAGTTTGATGACTCTCATTTAATTGTTCTATTTGGCAAATTAAACTCCTTGGGCAAGATTGAGCTATCTTTTTGTCTACTACTATATATGCAGCACTCGTCCCTAATCGTGAAACTTGTATAGGCAGCAGCAGCTCTATGCTATGGTATGTTCACAAATACCACCATGTCATTCTCAAGCATGGTCGGACCTGCAGAGAAGGTGGAATTCTATGGCCATCCAATCCAATACATTGCCCCCTCTGTCTACGGGCATCCACATGTAAGCACTAGCTAGTCTTGTCAACAATTTTGAACACGCACAACTTCCAGAGTCCAGATTCTCATGATTTAATTATCTCATCTGAATGTGTATAGGCTCTGACAGTACATTACCAAAGCTATATGAACTCCATCAAGCTTGTCCTTGCGGTGGATGATGCTCAGTTTCCAGACTCTCATCAGCTTTTGGATGACTTCGCTGAGTCCCTCAGGCTTATCCGTCAGGCAGCTTCAACAAAATGACAGAAGGAAACAAGACCAATATTCTTTTTTGATAGATTGTAGATTATTGGTGCATGCAAACAAATGTTTGACAGCAACTGCTCAGGAACTTGATAGTCTCTTTCTTAATAAAATGACACGTAGCTCTCATGTTCGAGAAAAAAAAGGAACTAGATAGCCTGAAGTGGTTACCTGGTGGGGGAGTGGGGACAGAGATGCCGCAGACAAATTCCAAAGTGTAAACACTAGTATGTATTTTGGTGGAATAACCAAATAAATATTTGTACGAAGGAATCCAACATCAACAAATGCAGTTGCACCATATGATATGACCATATCAGCTACCCAGTCTACTAGTTCCACATATACAGATACAGGAATATTTTTGTTCGAGAAAAAAAGATACAGGAATATTTAACCTTGAAAAATGGAGATTATGCACGTGGTATATAACACCAGATAGCAAATAGGTTCTTAGAAAAGAACATAACAATTTCCATTAAATGCAATGAAGAACTCAACTTTCCACTAAACTGAAGCCACGACGACCACATGCCTCACCGAAGCACCTGCTCAAAGAGCACGCTGCCCTTCTAATCTCTTTTTGTCCCTGTGCAGCAATTACTGGTGACATGTGATTAGTGAACAACATGATTACGTAGTGCTGTGATCAACCATGTTATTGCTACTTGTGATATTACCTGGGTCTGTGATCTGCTATACCCTGGTTCCAAATCTTTTCTGATGGAACCTAGCTGGCTAGCTGTGTATGTGCTTTGCTTACTGATACACGTGCTCGGTAATTTGGTGCCATCTAATAATCTAGGGTTACTGTGGTGCAACTCCTAATTCATGTATGCTTATAGCTCTAGATGCTCTAGTTAGTTGATAACAACTAAATGAAACTACTCCAGTAAAAAAAATCTGGATGGATCAAGGATTGCTTGTACTTAGTCTACTATATTTACCTAGTTGCTCTGCCGGATCATGTGCAACTGCAATGGAAATTCACTGTTAAATGGTATAGACTAGAGAGCCCCGATTAACTTGTTTGCCTAATAAAAGCTGATGCTGCTGGATTCAGCTCTGAACCAGCTATGGTTTGGTGGAATTGTGCAGAGAAGCAGCAGGGCCACTGCTAGCTAAAGGAATTCCTCAAGTGTCCTTGTGCGTAGGAAGATGCTGAAAAGGAAGTGGGCTTGAGGATGGTGCAAACAAAATAGCTGTTGCTGTACAAGATGAAGGTCGTGACAGTTATACGTGTTGGTGATCATAACTGATCACTGGTACAAAGCAGCTGCATGTGTAGCTTAGGTTACTAAACATCTGAACTTTGTTGTAACTTCTGATGAGATAATATCCCTGAAATATTATAACAGTAGTGCAGATGTGAAGGATAAGAGTAAGATAGTGAAATTTACATGCAGCTAATATTTAAAAGGAATAGAGCCCATAGTGACTAGCTATATAGTTGCATATGTCATCCCTGTTTAAGCAGAAACAAAAATGAATACGATTGGTTATTGAGTCTTTCATCTGTCATAAGTTTCTGGTTCTATATTTGATTCAAAACTCATTTTTAGTACATTGTACACAATCTTGACTGAGAAAAATTCTCAATGCTATTTTGATGGACTAAAAGCCTAAAACATTGGCCTTAGGTTTTGCCACTACTCAGTGTGCATCCGCAGTTTCCATTATCGAGCTTCTCCACTCGTCTACAAACTTCACAGCCTAGGTTGTAAGCTTGTGAACCATACAAATGAACAATCAAACTAATGATGTGTCTTAGGCCAAGGCTACAACCTTGTCTATCACAAAATCATAGGACAAGACAAACGCAGATGCCTCCTATCCTTCTTGGTTTCTTCTACGGCAAGGAGAGTAGATGACTAGTCTGTGCTAGCTCTCTCTGGTTTCTTGACCAAGATAAACAAGGCTACCCGGTTGCTGCAGAATTCGGGGTGCCATTGGTCCTGCTCGATGCAGGCAATGAGGAAGTCCTCCATTGCTGCCTCCAAGAAGCACTCCAGCACAGCATCTGTACAATGGAAAGAGAAACATTTGTTTGGCGTTTGATGAGTAAGTCAGTGGATCGCATCCCAAAAGCAAAAAGAGAACGAGAAGCCTTACCGTTGCGAAGTTCTCCAGCTAGTAGTATCGTGGTGTGTTGTCCTGAGAGTTGGTTGAGGGTGACCAGCAGATCATCCACCGCTTCCTCGTTGTAGATGACGTCGGAGCCGAGCACTGAAACAAGAATGAATTGAAGGAAGGATCACCACATCATTCCTAGTTTCCTACTGAGTACTGTATGTGAAGATGCATCAGAGTAAAGCAGCAATTGAATGCACAAGCAAGAAACAAGGGAAACAGAGGCTGGCAGCAGTCAGTCACCGAAATCAGGCAGTGGCTCCCGAACCAATTCATGGTGAGGATCATCGCCCCATACAAGCTCTGTGACCCGAGCGGAGCCCGGGACGTGGGGGTCGTCGACGTTGAGGCTAACGTTCTTCCTGAGCAGCTTGAGGCGGTCGGGGAGGTCGGTGAGGACCACGTGGGCTCCCAGCAGCGCCGCGACGCACCCCACCAGGCCGCACCCGGATCCGAGGTCGACCGCTCGCGCGTCGCGGAGGAGCAGCTGCTGGGAGTCGACGGCGTGCTCGAGGAACTTGGCGAGCACGACGCCGCTGTCCCAGACGACGGCTCCGGTGACCCCCGGGGTGGACATGGAGGAGGGGGACTGCAGCAGGGAGAGGCGCCGCCCGCAGGCGTCGAGCTCGAAGGAGTGCGCGGCCTGGCGGACCAAGGCGTTGTTGCGGTGCGCCGTGGGCTGGCCGAGCCCCCACAGGAGCATCGTCTCCCCCGCCGCGCTCTCCACCGGTCGCACCGCGCCGCCGTACGCGCCCATCCCGCTGCCCATCCTCCACTCGACGGCGGCGGCGCTTCGCCCCTCTCTCGTCAGAGGAGAGCCGTGCGTGGAGGTGGTGTTGGGCCGAGCTGGGCCGGCCGTTAGCGTGAGCAAAGCCCAGCAGGAACGCTCCTCCTCCTTCCTTCGCACGGTTTAAGTTGGCCCCAGCACTCCCTGTGCGAACGCGATGCGATCCGCGCTCGCCGCTGGCCCGCTCCCCCGTTCGATAAGCGGCGCATTTCAAAAGGCTGGCAGCGAGGCAGGGCAGGGCAAACGCTCCTCAATCCTCATCGCAGTAACGGCTACCCAAACCCAACGCAAAACTCTCCCCTCCTCCTCTCGGCGGCTCCGCCTCGCCGTCATCATCCTCCCCGACCCCCCGACCAAGGCCGACAAGGGCGAAGGGGAAGAGCTGCTGCTGGTGCTCACGAACGAGGCAGGCGACGATGGAAGAAGCAGCAGGCGCCACCGTCGCTATCCCCAATTCCTCCTCTCACCCTCCCAGGATTCGGGCCGCCCCCGTCAGAGTCGTCGCCAGGATCTGCCCCGGCGGAGGCTCCAGAGGCTCCTTCCAGGTCGCCGCCCGCGTCTCCGATGCGGCCGATTCGTCTCCCGCCTCCGCCTCCGTCTCGTTCATCCCCATCAACAAGGAGGCCACTCCTGCTGCCGCCGGGTACGCTTGCTTGCTCTCTTACCATACCTTACTTGCCCCTTGCCAATCATTTCTGTTCCGTCGATCTCATCAATTGGACATGGTTTGGACTTGCAGGGCTCTGACCCTGCGCAAGGATTGCGAGTACAAGCTCGATTACTGCTATACGAAGGATGATTCCTACACCCTCATCTTCGACAACGAGGTCAAACACCTCCTGGATGACATCTTCTGCGGCGATGGGCAGAGCAACGCATGCGTAATCACTTGTGGTGCCACCGCCAAAACCCACCTCATCATGGTATTCTTCTAGTATTTTTTTTATCAGATGTCCACCCTTCGTTACATAAATAAATTGCATATTTTTCATTGCGTTGCTTTCTTCAATCTAGTTTGCTCAAGATTGGAATGTGAATGCAGGGGTCCCAGGATCATGATGGCTTGCTCAACATGGCCATGAAGGAAATCCTCCGCAGAGCCAAACCCATGGGGGCAGCCGTCAGCATTTCCTCTT
Source organism: Setaria italica (assembly GCF_000263155.2). Classification (NCBI taxonomy): domain Eukaryota; kingdom Viridiplantae; phylum Streptophyta; class Magnoliopsida; order Poales; family Poaceae; genus Setaria; species Setaria italica. The sequence goes on along the minus strand of NC_028452.1, from coordinate 11,002,001 downwards.
ATCAGGTGCTTCAGGATAACCATGTCTTTGATATCTTGAAGCCGAAGGACAGCGAGGTCCATGTGCTGGAGGATGCCAATGGAAGGACTCACCTCAAGGGCCTGTCCAGGGTATCTAGTTGCTTGCAGTTTCCCTCTCATTACCTCATATTTCTGTACTATTACTTCCTTAACCACCTAGATTCTTTATGTTTCTCTTGCAAAGTATTAACTAAAATTAATTTCTTAATTCAGGTTGATATCAAGTCATTTGAGGAGTTTTCAGATCTTTGTTGTGGTGGAAGTTACATGCTCAAACAAACCACAAAAACTTCAAACCAGTTACAGGCCAGAGGACACCAAGGCTTTGTTATTTACATTTCTAAAGTTTACAAGGCAGGCGGAGAATGTGCTGTATCTAAGATAAATTTCCTTGACTTGGCAGGTTTGTTCTTCTCATACATGCACGGCAATTTCATATACTATCTTGAATGGATAACTTACTTAGTCTCTGTTCCCTGTTTTCATTAGAATATGTTGATATCAAGCAGAAGAACTATGGTGGAGGGGTTGCTCCATCAAATTCTAACAAGTCATTATATGCTATCATGAATGTCGTGCAAGCTCTGAACAACAACCAGAGCTTCATACCCTACAGACCATATAAAGTAACTCGTATTTTGCAAGATTCTTTGTGTAAGACAAGTGGCGCTGTGTTGATCTGTTGTTTGGTAAGGATACTTGACATATGCATTTTGTACGAATTTAGTGGTTGCAAGCTTCTTTCTGTTTGCTACGAGAAAATTGTTTTCAAAATGGAAGGTGGCTCAATGATATAGGAGTATAACATTGTGTCATTGTTAAACAGCATGATCCTAAAATAAATTGAGTATATGTCCTATTACGGTAGTACCTCTGGTCTAACTCAAAAGAGAAAGTATGTATGTTAAAGTTTTGTTATCATGGTTCTTTGTTTCGTTTGTTTCATGCATTCCCATCAGTCCAAAGTTAGCTATGCCTGTTTCTTATACCCTTAACTATGTTACCTTTAGAATTGATACGTAGCAGCTGTTACCTGCATTCTAAGTGCATGCTTTGCCTTCTTGGTGTAGGATGAAGTTTCCTGCCAAGATGCAGTCTCTACTCTTACTTTGGCTTCTCGCTCAAGCCAAGTGGTCAATGAACAATTCTACAACCTATCCTTGGGTACCAGAAGTTGTTCAAAATCAAATGCAAGCCTTTCAGTAAGGGCTAAGAATTTGTCAAGGTCATTGCTGCCCTCTATCCAGCAAAATTCTGTACCGAAGAATGGCCGAACCCAATTCATTAACAGAGCAGTAAAGGCAACTCGAACCCCCACTGCCAATAAGAGGTCATAATCTTATTTGGGTAGTACTACATTTTTTATATTCATATTTTTGTTAAATGTGAAGCTAATGCTGGTTTTGGTTTTATGTAGGTCTGAAGCAACCATGCATTCGGCCAAAAAACATGTAAGCTCTGTCTCTACTTCAATTAATATGAAGCAAATAGGAGCTAAGTCCATTCAGAGTGGCAGGTACCATACTGTTCATTAACTCCTGAATATCCCAACCCCATTCTGCAAACCTTCCACTAAAATTGAACTTTTTTGTTGTGCAGGAGGTTGTTCAGTACAACCACTGATTCATCAAAGGTACATATATCTTAACTGGTTTCTTTTTTGTGCCCTGGCATTCTTGTGTTACTAACTACCCATATTGCAATTTATGAACTGTATAGGAGGATAAGATAGGTGCTGTGCCAACTATGGTGGCGAAAGCTGAGGTTTGTATACTTTAGCTATCCATATGTACATTTTTCATTGATCATCAGTGAGCATATTTGTACTAAAGCAGAATATTTCTGCTTTATTTGATAGGAGGTTCAGTCATCACTTGGCATGGCAATTCAAGGCTCATCGCCGGTTGAGGTACTTTAGCTTCCTTCCAGTGGTATCACAATCATACAATAATCTTAGAATCTATGATCACCATATGTTGGTACAACATGCAGCCATGTGATGAAACAGAAAAGGTTGTAGATGTTGTGTCATCTGAAAGGCAAGAAGTAGTGCCTTGCAGTGTGAAAGAACTTGCATTAGTTGACATTCAAGAAAAGGTATCCTTTAAGAAATATGCAAATAGCTGATCTTTTGGTGCCTTTAATCCCAATCTGAATATCATAAACCTGTAGCCTTTTTGTCCTCTTGTTCAGGATCCTTTTTGTCCCCTTGTTCAGGGCCATTCCTCTTCAGATTTGCATGCAGAGAATTCATATGCTGACTTGGGCATGACATGCTCATCTGATATAGCTGGTATATCACATTTCTTAACTCTTTTTTTCTGAAAGTTAATTATGAAATGATAGTATGAGTTCACTCTCAATTGCTTTCACTTCCAGATGAAATTGCTGAGAAGACTCCAGTCTGTGCTATCCAATCCTCTCCAAAGCTGAGCGATCGACTAAAAGAGATATCAAACTCATTGAAGCTTCTTAGCACTAGGCCAGTGAATATAACAAAACCAAAAACAGATATGCTTTGTGCCCAACCCTATAACACAGATGTAGCTGAACCAAGAACTCCTGCAGTTCAATTGAAATTTGGGCATGCTGAAAATCTTCAAGAGTCACTCAAGGGTCGCAGCACAGGGATTAAGGTTACCTGTTTTTTAACTCACTGTACACACTCACTATTTTATTATCATTAGCTTTCATGATAAATACTTTCTTTTTTTTGCAAAAGCAGAAATCCCTGGCTCAAGAGTGCTTGACAATTCTAAACAGCGCTAATAAGTAAGTATTGTCCTTGTCATTTATCATTAGCTTGGCTTTATTTATGTTTTTCTAATGCGCATTTCCATGTCAATTGCAGGGAGCAGTTAAAAAGCCTTAAGGTTAGCTCAGAATCTTAAAGATTATGCCCGCACCCCCCCCCCTCCCCGCGGCACAAAAAGAAGAAAAGATTAATTGTCTCTTGCTAACCTGCTGCTGATGTGCAGGGTATTGGAGAGAAAAGAGCAAATTATATACTTGAGCTCCGAGAGGAGTCACCAGAGCCATTGAAAAATGTAAGCATTCCATATTAAATGCTTAAAAAGGTTAAACTTAAATAATAGGGAATGATTTATTGAGAATATCACTGAAGCTGCTGTTTTCCCCTTTTCAGATTGATGAGCTTAGAACCATCATTGGGATGAATAAAAATGAGGTACATTCACTATATTTATGCTTTTCCATTTCATTGTGACAATAAATATGGTCTTACTATCCAGCTATGAACTAATTTCACTACACCGTCAGTAGAGATGGTGCATATATGCTAATCCGATGTGCATCTTAGGTTTATGTGGTTTTAGAGCATGTGTGATGGAAAGGTTACTCACTGTTGCTACTTTCTTTTTCTATTTCGATCAGATCACCAAAATGATGTCAGAGATGATTCTGGACTTGTAGATCGACCTTGGAAAGGAGAGGGCTGTGTTGATTTCTTTCCACCTAGGAAAGGAGAGACGATAATTGATGCATTCTATATTTCTACCAATCTGTTTGGTTTCAAATGTTTTTCCTTTGGTGTTTGTTGTTTAGAGATTTATTTCAAATGCTTCGGAACCCAGATGCTCTTGGGTGTTGCAAGTTAGAATAATTAGATGTACTGTAGTATAGTCATGTACAATGCCATAAGTTTTTATACATGACATATGCTGTGTAAATACAAACCGAGATTTGGAAAGTTTTCCTGTCTATGTATCTGAAAGTTGCAGGTGCTATCAATTACCTACCTTGTCACGGGCTAATGGGCTGAAGAAACATAACACAGTGTAACACTGATGACAGAACTGGGCGAACAAATTCAGTTTTACAGCACCTATATACGGTACTATGAAGAGAGAAAAGGAAATCAAGCAAGGCCGTAGCAGCGTTCACCTCCTGGCTTGCTATTGTTAAGTTTAGCAGTCTTGTTCGTTCTTGTAAAAGAACACCGTCATAGATCAGAGTTTGAACACATATACAGAACTGGTGATGGAGACAGCGCTGCTCGGCGGAAGCGCGGCCGGATGGTACGAAGCAAAGCGCCTTTGATTGTGCCGCGCCAGCGCCAGAGCACCTGGCGACAATGGATTGGAGCTATGGGTACAGGTTACAGGAGCGTACTAGAGAGGGATGAATATACGATGCCCGGGCCCCAAAACAGGTACTCTGCAATCGAGCACTCTGCCTTCTTCACCAACACCACTGCCTGAATTATTTGCCCCGAGAGGCCATAGCTGAGGCAGTGGCTACTGATTAATGAATACGAGTATTACCGTGTGCTGATTTAGTCGATTAACAACGAGGTGGGATTCAGAATCCTGCTTCGGCAAGGATGTCAGTTAGCCGGTCAGTTACATCATCAGTTTCCTGTCCCCTTCAAGAAAGCTGCCCAGAACATCCTTATGTATCCTGCAAGCACAGAGGCTCTGCTGCGTTCCAGCTGAAGCAATCAAAATCACTGGAACATCACTGCACACTCGTCACTTCTCACTCTCCTCAGTTCAGTCCCACAAAAAAGGCACAAGATATTTTTCAAAAACAAAAGGCACAAGCACAAGACACCAGTAGTACACGGGTGGGTACACCGTCTCTTCTCTTCTTCTTCTTTTTTTGCCGCTTTTGCACTCCACCACCACCCCATGCGGCTTTCACTTCCGGATCTGGAGCCGGCATCACCCTCTCTCTGAGACACACACGCCGAGAGGGACACCCAAACCAGCGCGGCACCAACCACTGCTTCCCTGACACCAATCATAAGCCGGCTCCCGGCTGGGCTCCCAGCTGCAGTGAGCCAGTGACACACTACCCACTCTCTCGTCTCAATATCCGACTCCACCCAATCCTACCCCAAACGCATCGAAAAATAAAGGCAAGGATAAAAAAATTTCGCACCACCAACTGACTGCAACCTCCCAACTCCTTGTAGCTCCCTCCCTAAACTCGCAAGCAACCTGCGGCCGAGCCGTGCACCAGTTGCTCCTGCGCTGCTGCTAGTGCCTGCACAGCCATTGTCGGCGAGGATGGGGAGCGCGGCGCGTGCTGCTGCTGCGGCGGCGGCGGCGCTGGTCGTCGTGGCGCTGGCGACGGTGGCGACGGCGCAGATGGAGAGCTGCAACGACGAGCTGCCGCCCGTGCTCGTCGCCAACTACTCGGGCCTGGCATGCCAGCCGGTCTGGAACAACTTCGTGCTCCGGGTACGTACGCGCGCCGGCCGCCGCGTCGCCGTGCACCTAGCTGCTGTTTCTTTGCCGTTTCTGCGTAAGCATTTGCTCTCGTGCTCAGGTGGTGATTGAGCCTCTGTAGTGTAACTTGGAACATTTGGCCATCTACATGGTGGATGATGCTGTTCAGTCTCAATAGTTGTTTTGAATTGGTTTTGGGCTGAGATCTGTCAAGGGATAAGGTGGATCTTGCTGCCTAGCTTGATCGTTACAGTGAAATTCAGAAACTCTGCTCATGCTGTTGCGTAGTGAACTTGGCAGTAGTAGGTGATAACTGATAAGGGATTTCGAGTTCGCGATACAATTATAGCAATCCGCAATGTTTCATGCAGAATTCGTAGGATTAGAGTTGGTTTTGGTGCTACCAGTAGCTGCAAAAGCCAAGAAGCGTACAGTACAGTTCAGAGAAAAGGGACCAACTGTCATGCCATCATCCATCTTTTAGCAGCAGCAGCAATAATGCATTCATGATCTGTAAAGAAAGAAAAAGAACATAACGCAACAGAAACTTCAGAGTTCAAGACTATAGTAGAAATGCAGAATATTCAGGTTATGATGAACTGAGTGCCTAACTAGTAGCAAATTACAGCATGCATTTTCTGACGTTCGACCAATGCAACTCCTGGGATCCCTTGCAGTATCACCAGGACAAGAACAACGTCCTGCGGGTCGTCCTGTCCACGATGTACAGCACGGGGTGGGTGGGCATGGGGTTCTCGCGGGACGGCCTCATGATCGGCTCCAGCGCCATGGTGGGGTGGGTCGGCAAGAAGGGCCTCCCGCACATCCGGCAGTTCGCGCTCCGCGGCAAGGCCAGCTCCAAGGTCGTCGTCGACCGGGGCTTCCTCGTCTCCAACGACCACGACCACACCGTCGTCGTGCAGCAGGCCAAGATCTACATCGCCTTCCAGCTCAGGTTCTCCTACCGCCTCACCCACCAGCACATCATTATGGCCTTCGGTAACAGCATCCCGGTGAAGAACAAGCTCACCAGGCATCAGGGCAAGACCTCCTTCACCTTCGATTTCACCACGGGTATGATTTTTGCCCATCTCCATGTGTGATCAAATGCAAGCTTTTATCTTGAATTGAGTAGAAGCTTTCGGTCAGCATACAGTATTTGTCTTCAGGTATCTCGCGACACTAGTACTATATATTTTAGTGAAGTTCGTTGAAGATAGAAAATTGTATCGGTGAATCATATTCCACTTTAATAGAAACCAAGTGTGCAATAAGAAATACTTGCACCTGAAAAACCAGCCGACAAGTCCACTTGAACTGTCGGTTGGGAAAAAGAAAAGGTTTCTGTTTCTTCAAGCTTCAGTCGTCATCTGACACTTTTCAGTTGCCAAATCGACATCATCTGCGCTAACTTCACGAGTCGAAAAAACAATCGAAATTTCTCTCGCGATCGATAAATCTTTACAGGCTACAGCAACTCATCGATTTGCGCGATCCATCTGCAGGGAGAGCTTCTGTTGACGGATCGTTCCCCTACGGCCTGAGGCGTGCCCATGGCGCGCTCAACGTGTTCGCGTGGGGCGTCCTGATGCCCATCGGCGCCATCATCGCGCGCTACTTCCGGCGGATGGACCCGCTCTGGTTCTACCTCCACGTCGGCCTCCAGTTCGTCGGGTTCATCATCGGCCTCGCCGGCGTCGTGGCCGGCGTGGCGCTCTACAACAAGATCCAGGCCGACATCCCCGCGCACAGGGGCCTCGGCATCTTCGTCCTCTTCCTCGGTATCCTGCAGGTCCGATCCGTCCTGTGTTCCAGCAAATGAACAATGCCTTCCTTGGCGTCCTCTTCAGGCGTCAGAACTGAACCTGTTTGCACATGAGATAAACATAAACTGCATCTCTGATTGTGATCGCTGTTGCAGATCCTGGCCTTCTTCCTGCGGCCGAACGTGGACTCCAAGTACCGCAAGTACTGGAACTGGTACCACCACTGGTCGGGGCGGCTGGCGCTCTTCTTCGCGTCCGTCAACATCGTGCTCGGGATCCACGTCGGCGGCGCCGACAACTCGTGGAAGATCGGGTACGGCTTCAACCTGGCCGTCATCCTCGTCGCCGTCATCGCGCTGGAGTTCATGCTCTGGACGAGGTGGTCCAAGAACAGCACCTCGACCCCGACGTACTAAAGGCTGTTTGACGTGGGTGTTGGTGGCGCTGTGATGACAGCCCTGTTTTTCATTTTGGGTTTTTTTTTCGAGGGTCTGATGTTGTGTTGCTATGGCCCTGTTTTCGTTGGTGTATTCTTCAGAACTGCAATTGTAAGTGTGGGTTCAAGCAAGTGCAATTGCACTGCTGATAGTTCTGCATCACTGCATGCTTGATAGTTTGTATAGCGGTATATGATTATTTTTTAAAAAAAGAACATGTCATAGTGGTGTAGGGTAATTTGAACGAGAATGGCGTGGCCATAGCTTCACCAATCTGCTTACTCCGAAACGGACCCACATGCCAGGTGCTTAGGGCTTGATTGGTTGAGTTCCAATTCTTACCGAACCAAAATCATGTCATGCCAAGAAATTTTGACTATCAATTGGTTCATGATCAAGAATTAGCATGCCAATATTTATAGCCAAACTTAAGGCAAGTCAGTAGAAACTTCTTGAAATTGGACGAAAAGTATTGGATGCCATGCATTAGCACCGGACCAAATGGATACCAAAATTTCTTGCCCTAGCTTTGGCATGACCTAATTTTGGCATGCCCTGATTTTGACTTGCAAGAATTGCAACCCAACCAATCAGGCTCATCTTCAACAAACTACCCATTTTTAACTTTCTATTTGACTCTCTATTCAAGTTGGCAAAAAGATTCCTCTCTATATTAAGTTGTTCATTCCAACAGACTATCTATTTACCACTCTCCAAATCCCAATAGCTAGTTTCCTCTCTAGAAATCTGCAATCTCCATCCATTCCAACACCCTCTCTATTTTGCACTACAACAGCCTCTCCATTTTGCACTCTCCATTCTAACAATTACTGCACGTGGGACCTACACTTTAGCAAGGCAAATTGACTTGCCAAGTTTGCTAAGTGTGAGAGAAGTTTGGCAAGTCGGATAGGATGGAGAGCCAGATAGCAACTCTGCTGGACCACGCCAAATTTTGACTTAGGAGAATCTGGAGTTGCTCTAAGACTGTCGATCCGAAACAGACTAGCCCACTCACTTAGCGGAGCCCAATATCTCGGTAAAGTAATTAACCCACAGCTGCACGAGCCCACAAAGCCCATCGCTTCAGCCCATCTCATTCGCGGGATCAACTCGCGGCCTAGCCCGCGCGCCGCACAGGCTCACTACTGCTCGAGTCTCTCCTCCAGCGGCTTTCCACGTTTCCACCACAGGCGCCAGCGGCCGCAGCCCTCGCTGCCGGGTGGCCCCGCTCGGCACGCGGTACTCGACGCCCGCTGCTTGAAGCGCAGGCCATGAATTTGTCTTCTCTTGTGCCAGCAAGCAGCCAAACGGCACGACGCGGACGGAGACGGAGACGCCACCCTACTACGCCTTTTCTCCTCCGCAGGCACGACGCGACGGCGGACCGAGAGCCCGATCGAGCCGGCACCCGGCCGGCCTAACTCGCGCTACCGCCTACCGGCCAGTGTGCCGCACCGCTAGCTACTCCCGTCGCTGTCGCCGCACGTGTCACCGGGGAGCCCGGTGGCGTCAGCTGCTTCGATCCCCGTCGACCGCGACGCGTAGCCGGCCGGGCCGCGCGTGCATGCGTGGGGGCGCGCGCGGTAACACACGACGATGCCGGCCGTATCCACCGCATGGAAAGCGAACGCCGGGCGTGACCACTTTTAGCCATGCCACACGGTGGACGACCGGCCGGGCAGCCGCGCCGCCGTTTTTGTTTCGAGTCGTGAGCTTGACCCAACTCCGATTCCGATCCTCGTGCGGAAATGGCGAGACCAGTAACCATGCGACGTAGATGTCGGTATCAGAATGCATCCTCGCCGAATCGATCTGTTAACTTATTTTGAGTCGTCTGATTAGGCAAGGATATGAAAACGTTCTACAGGCAATTAGGCGTACGTGGCTCTTAAGCGTGCTGCTGGAACATAGTGTGAACTTGTGAACTGGTTGTGTGTTCTCTTGATCATTATTAGTTTTCTTTTGGAGATGAACAAGTTTTGGTTTTCACTTTTCAGCAATTCCTAAGTCAGCAAGGAGAGGGCGCGACTAGCCATCGCTTCAGGCGATGGAGAAATTTCCATCGCCTGAAGCGCGGCCCATGACTGCTTCTTCTACCTCCGTTCACGTTTTTCTTTCTTCTTCCTCCGTTCAAGCTCCTCCTCCTTCTTCCTTAGTCCACACGCTCGCCCCGCCTCACCTTCCTTCTCCAGCTCTGGTGGCTCCCGCCGCTCGTCGCTGTTCTCTCGATCACCTCTGTGCCCTTGCACCGTCCTCCTCCACCGTCAACGGCGTCTCCCGCCACCGGATCTGCGACCACTACCCACCGCCGCCCTAACCTAGCTCCGCCGTGAAGCTCGTTGTCACACCACCGCCCCCCATTGGTTGTCCTCCACCACCGGCGATTGCCGGTCAGCGGTGTCCCGTCGGTCCGCCGCCGCCCGAGGACCTCCCACTACAGCTGGGGACTACCAGCAACCCCAACCCCGAAGCTCCAAAACACCAGCAAGGAGCAGCGGTGTCGGCGAGAAGCAACACCGCGCGAGGAGGAAGGAAGGAGACAATGCTATTTTGTGGGCCCCGCTGGCAGCAACTAGATGTCGTGTGTAGGTGACAGATTGTTGTTCGTTGCGTATGTGACATATAGTTGCTAGTGCAAAAAGAGGCATGCGAAAGCAGCCAGCGGAGATATGACTATGCCTTGAATCACCACCACATCACTGAACCATGGCTTCTGGTGGTTACAGGTGACCTGGCCTATTTGTCATCTGCTCTGCAGGACAAGTGCTTTCGTCTCTGCTGATTAAAAATCTCAACTACCCACAGAAAATAAGGTGGAAAAAAAATTCACCGCTTCTCACCTGCAGGCTACATAGTAATGGACATCTTAAGGCTATGTAGTAACGGGGCACCGTTTACGTAGCGGACACCGTCTGATGCCTTTTCGTAAAGAAAAGAACAAAAAGCTTGAGGCTATAGACATGACTCACACTCATCTACCTTCCCCCCTAAGGTAAGGCTCACACTGGTCTCATTAGGGATGAAATTGCAGTTCGGTTCTGCATAAAGAGTCAGTAGAGATTGGCATCAGAGTGGTAGAACATATAGTTCAATTCCCTATCAATCCCTATTAAGCTATGATAATCTACATCAAACCGAATAAGACTTGGAACAGACGCGGGGTAGGTTTCTCTTATTGTTTATGTAACTTTTTGATGTAATTAAATGGGGTGTTTGTGTAAAAACATAATTGCACTTCAAAGTAGGGGCAAGACCACGGTTCCTGAGTGCTTCAGTTACACTCGGTTACTAGTACTTGAAAAGTAGTAATTCCACCGACTGCTAGGATATGCAGTAGACGTGAGTCAGTATGTACATGATATGGACTGGCTTTGGTTTTGGCAAATCATAAACTATCAAGGAGAAAACTGCAAAAGCAGCCATGAGAGTCCTGCTCCTGCTGCTTTGAAGCCTTGCTACGTCGTTGTAGATAACAACACTACCTACATTCACGTAGCATTTTCGTCGGATGCACAAGACATCAGCCATGCTACTCTCCTATTCTGCTAACTTGAATGGTCTCAACTGCCACCAGAAAAGCAGGAAATAACTCTATGCTTCTCAACTAAGCATATCGACTGGCTTTCATATCTAGTGTGATAACCAGACAGTAGTTCATTTGCTCCTAATGCAGTCACAGGGTAAAAAATGCAGCAGATAAAATCCCTCATAATATCAGTTCCTCCATTTTTTTTGGATGTAACCGAATTCTGCTAAGTTATACTTTAGTGCTTCAGTTATACTTCGCTCCGGAAACAACTGCTTTACCAGCGGCGACTGAGGGAAGTAGAGAACCGGGGCGTCCAGGGATTTCGGCCGGGCTTTTCTTCTTTGACCTCTGATCGCCGGTCACTGCAACGCTCCCGCAACACAAGAAACCGGAAGTAACATAAGAAGACTAGTATATGGCAGGGCCAGAATCCCGAAACATGGATTGAGGAGGCCTAGCAAAATGTACTATGTAAATTAGCTATAAAAATGAAGTAGCAGTTAGCAGTTGTAAGATCATAGGGCCAGGTCGTTCCCCGTCAAATTATCTTGTTTATTGATCTTCCTTGGCATTTGTCAAAGTATCTTAGTTCTCATAAGGTATACTCCTGCCGCCTCATTTTGGATTTTGTAGGATCCTACATTTTATTATACATAATATATATCAAGGTGCAGGGTTGAGCCGGCAAAAATCGAGGTCCTGTGCCAAACTCTAAAAATGAAGCCTACCTCCCTAAAAAATAAGACTATAAATAAGATATATGATATATCACAATAAGATATATCAAAAATCGTACCTATTCGACTCTTAAAACACTAGATAATCCAGAACCAAAACAAAGATAACAGAACACCTAGATGGATCAATATTATATTAGCCATCACCCATCAATATTGATTAAAATATTGAAAATTAATTGGACCAGATTAATATACCTGATGCGCAACCGACAGGCAAAAAGCAAGACTGAAGGGACGCGGTGAAAACTAGGCCTTGTTTAGTTGCCCAATTTTGGACAACTAAAATCATTGTAGCATACTGTAGCGTTTCGTTTGTATTTGTGAATTATTATCAAATATTGACTAATTAGGCTCAAAAGATTCGTCTCGCAAAGTACAACAAAACTCCATGCATATACCGCAAGTTTGATGTGATGGGAATCTTCTTTTTGCATAGTGCCAAAGTTGGAATTTTGGAGGAAGTAAACAGGGTCCTAAAAAGCAATTGGCCGAACTGCAGGAGTCATGCTGCACCTGACGCCTGATCCGCTGATCGCCTGGAGCGGTGTTGCGGTGGAGCCCTAGTCCTGACTCCTGAGTTCCTAACATGGGTCGCGGTTGCCGGTTAGTGACGCCTCTGTCGCCTCGATCCTGCCGATGCCGATTCCCGAGTCTCGCGCCGCGTCTAGACGAGTCTCGACGGCCGACGGACGGATCACGGATGGACTCTGGTGAGCCGCCATAACTATAGCCTATAGCCCTATAGGTCTGCCCTGCCAGTTTGGTAGGCCCCAAAAATTTGGGGGCCCTGTGCAAACGCACCGGGCACACTTGCCTGGGGCTCGGCCCTGTCAAGGTGCATAGTAAAATCTATGAATTTTAAAAAGCCAAAATAACTTATAATTTGGGATGGAGACACTTCTTAATCTCTCTTATGAAAAAGATCATATGGCCAGCTGAGGTGCCTAGGTCCCTAAAGCAAGTTTCTACATTGCCCTAAAAACGAAGGGTTTCTACATCGGCCTCCGCTGGAAGCGCTGAAAGAGCGAGGTGCCCACTCACTTGAGGGGTTGGGCATTTTGGGACCCTTTCAAGTAGCAAATGTCTCCAATTCATAATGCTTCTAACCATTTGATCTTCAAACAAATCATGAACACCAAGAGAAACTACGTGCCAACAAATGTAAGGATGTATATAATTCCATTCCATACCAACCCTTTTTTCACACAATACCAAACCTATCCGTTGCTAATGCATGAACTTAACAAATCCAAAGTTCCTCGTGTACCTTATAAAATAACATATATAATTTCGCTTAAAATAAGAAATAACATATATAATGATATGTTGTGAGATTATAACGTGCATGCTCACTGTATCGATGAAAGAAGAAATCTTAGGGTGAGTTGCGAACAATGTTAATGAAACACCCATTCAGATGAAACTAGAGTTAATATTGTGCACACACAAAATTTATAAAAAAAACACAATATCAACAAGAAGTGTGATTGTTGCACGATTGCAAGCCCTCGCTATCAAAGCAAGTAAACCATATGATTTAATAGCACATGGTAACTCGGTAACTGACGAGTGGGCTCTGGTGCTTGCAGGCCCGCATGTAAATGACCAAGCCACGATGACTTTGAGTCAAAGGACTACAATCGTGCTCTCAAACCTTTAGGCTACCTAAAATCCTTATCCTCCCCATACATTTGAGGCTGGGTCACTTTAATGGCTCGTTCTTGCACCACTGAAATTGGACCGGCTTTACTTAGATCCTATAGCATCCTAAAAATTTAGGTAATAGAGATCAGTTTAAGTATTTCATGTAGATAATTTTTATATCCACATTAGACTAATTTCTTGGTATCTTGCTTGCATTTCCATTAGATGAGTTTATTTACCTGACCACACAAGTTTGATTTCACTTTTGAGGTGTATTTGTATGTGTCCATTTGTTTGCTTCCTTTGTTTGATCTAGTTTAAAAATGTGACTTATACATAAAAGCACAATTTTAAAAAATGCCTATACAAGAACATCCCATGCGATGTCTCCATAACTCGATTATAGTTGAAAGCACAACTGTATACTGTACCAAGCAAAAAGAGAGAGCAAAAGTTAGTATTCTAGTGCGAGGATACAATTTTTACTGGATACAAATCCCTAAGATGGACATAAAACAAGTTGTACTATTTTCACTCGTGAATCTTTTGTTCATGCCCTCCACCTCCCCTACTCCCCGCCAACCCGTCGACCCAACCCCATGTCGTCTGCCACCCACGTTTTCTCAATTTCACACGCTTCGTGCCTCAACAGCTATTTTGTCGATTATAGTTAAGTAGGTGGAATTCAAGTAGTACATCCCTTGTTTATTTTTCTTATAACATTTGTCGCTGGTAGATGGGCCCATATATGTGCAAGAACCCACATGTCAGTGGGGCGGTGGTACAAAAACTCGTCCCACGATATCCTTCTTACTTCTCATTCACGCAAAGTTAGGTGGCTCAACGATTTAAATACGGGTCGCTCTGATCTAGTCCCAAATCCATCCTTCATTCTCATACCTCTTCATGCTCCACCAGGCCAAACAGTACACCTGAGATACCTGCATCGAACCTACCTTGCCTTCACCTTGAAGATTCACCACAAATATATTGCATAAATCTATCGGTACTCTATTCTTATTCTCTTGACAAGCTTTCTTTGTGATTTTTTTTTCCAGATCCAACTTCCTGATTAATTGCGCTCATGTCGTTTCTTCCACTGAATCCGGCCATATACTTCTTTCAGGATCCAGGCCAAGATTAAGCAAGGACGCGTGTAGAATTTCTTCATCGTATGGAGGACTTTCGTAAGATCTACATGGGCAGAATTTCTTCATCGCCTGTGAGGAATTTCGTAAGATCTATATTTTCCTCATCAATCTATTTCTTTTCCATGTCACTGTTCAACATGTGGAGTTTGACATCAGGTTTTTTTTGTAATTCTCATGATTTATCTCTTTGAACTTCTTGTGTAGCTGGAAGATCTATTATCTAACTCCTCTTTGAATAAATTTTATTTTCTTGTTTTTTTGAAATCGCCAATCACACTTTTTTTAAGCCCACTTCTTTGATCTATTGCAGATATACCGCTTTCTTATTCAAAGATACGTTGTTTTCTTATTTGAACCTGAAAATACTAATATCCTTGTAAATTGACAACTATGTCCGTCTTCAAGATCCTATTATTTCATCTGTCGTAGATTTATAACTTTCATCTCATGGGAATTTTTTTAAAAAGAAGTCTATTTGGCAATCTAAGGAGAGTGAAAGCATCCAAATGAATATAATAGAAGAAAAGGAGGACTTATTTGTTATTTGCAATATGCGTGCATTCATGAGAAGAGAAACCACGAAGCTCACATCACCTGAAGAAGTTGCCAATCATAAAACAGGTAAGCATTTTATTCTAAAATGTCGATAACTTTATGCTCCATTGCTTTTGTATATCATTTAATTTGATATTGAGATAACTTTTATAGATTCTCATGTTTTGCATGCTAAAGATGATTTTAGTGAAAAATCATTCATAATATGCTAAAATAAAGCTTAGTGGTTCTTTCTTGTCGTTCCATTTTCTGCATAGCTAGAACTTAAATGCTTAAAAATAGCTTTGTTTGCCTACAAATTAAAATGGAGTTTCTTAGGTCAACAACTTTCATCATAAATATTGTTCTCTTTGTTATATACCACAATATTTTTATGTGGGCATATTTGTGGATCTATTACTCCATGTTGAGAAGATGCCAGGTTTACACGAGTACTAAAAAACAAAGTTAGTTACCTTTTCTATGTCTAGAACATAACACAAAATAGAATATGTCATATTGCTAAACTAACTAGGTTAAAAAGCACGGCTCATGTTGCCCTAAACATGTGCCTTCTGAGAAATTAACACCTAAGCAATGATGGTAGACTATTGTCCCTACCTACCATATTGGGAATGAAAAATTGTTAAATTACCATATAGTCCGAACATTAATACCATCGATATGAAGAATCCAAACTTAATATGCTTGATTTATTTTGGTTTTGTGAGCCACTTCGTGACTTCAGAAGGATCACTAGAATCGACTTCAATAAACGGCAATATAATTCCAACATAGCTAACATTTTTTCAATTATATGAATTCTTGCCTTTGTACATTTCTTTTGGCATATGACAATGCATGTAAAGAAGGAATCGTCAAAACAAAATTGGTTTTGGGCTATATGAAACCAAAATACATGACTCACCATTGTAAAGCTGTAACCCATGAACAAACTCTTGGCAGCATGTCACTTTTAGTTACACTAGATCCATAAAACAATCATGGTTTACTTTTTTATACGACTGCTTGCCTTTTGTAGAACTTTTTCACATGAGAACATAAATCGACGTGTAAAGAAACAATTGATAAAAGAAATTTTGGATTGCCTATACATGAAACCATTGGTGGTGTGACTCACCATGTAAGGCCATATTTCATGATAGAAATATTGGCAGTATATCTCTAGTAGTTACACTAAATCCATAATCCGGTAGCCATTGTCATCTTAGTTTTTTCCTTTATGAGCTGGAAAGGTGATATCTCTTCAGTGCTACAAACTGAAACCGGTGGTGTGAATTGTGATATCCTTTACATGGCTAGCACATCAAGCCTAAAAAACCAGCCAGGATTTTTACCCTTTTAGATAATCCAGCGGGCAACCGCGCCACCTCGCGCGACGTCACGCGCGCTCCGCCCATCGCTCACATGATTCCTCGAGGTCCGACGTGGTGGCTCGTGGACGCATCCACGTCCCCACGCTATCGAATCCCACCCGTCCGTCAGGAATCCCGCGGTCAACATCCTTCCCGCTTACCCCAAGCCAAGATGCACCGGACCCCACACGTCAGTGAGCCACTTGCCTAGTTAGGTGCTCAGAGCGGAAAATGTCCCAGTTGCTGCCAAGTTTAGGAGAGTAATCGCCGTCCACGTCCCCAGTGATCAGATCACGGTCGTTGGCTACATGAGGGCTGCAGTTTGGCTTATCTGGACTGCGGCGATGATGTGGCATGGTGTCAAGTATGGCCCACGTGCCAGTGACTAAGTGACGTGGTGGCTGGTAGCTTCGGTGGCCGTATGTATCTCAACACTAGCTTGTAAGAATTTAGCAGTGCAGGAGTAGAACGTGAGTTCTTATGCAAATCCCCGGGGGATTTCGAGTTAATCACACACCATGCCATCGACCAATTTACCAAATAGGCCTCGGCGGCCGGTGCTAATCGCACGGTATGCCATGGGGCGAATTACCGAAATGCCCATCGGCGTTGAGGCTAAACCTCAGGAGTGCCACAGGGTCGCAGGTGCACTCCTGCGCGGGCGTAGAGGTGGCAGAGGCGAGAATAGGTGCGGAGAGTGGAGGGCATTGTTGGCAGAGTGGAAACGATAAAGCCTCGGGCATTCGGGCTCTGCTCCCCTCCGCCATTGCTGTGCTCTCTCCGGCTCCCCGCTCCTCTCTGTTCTAGCTGTCAGATTTCGCAAGAACCTTCGTACCGTGCGATCTCTCCTCGGTATCGTCGGCTCAGATGGTTGATCTGTAGAGCGAGACGCCGAGGTTGCAGGGGACGGAGTGCGCGCGCGATTGTAGAACCAGGAGCCGAGGAAGAGAGAGTGGAGGACGCCGATTCGATGCGTGGCTCCGCGGAGGCCGTCGCGGTTGCTCGAGATGTCGCGTCGTCGAGCCCGTCGAAGCCAGCGCCGGCATTGGACATGATGAGGTACGCGAATCCCCCCAATCCCATCGCCTGCCGCTGCCGCTGCAGCGATTCGTTCTGCGTTCTTGGTCTTCTCGTGCGGTGTTCTTTCTTGAGATCAAAGTTGCGATTTTGCGTTCTCGTCTCCTGCGCTGGTGTTCGTTGGCCCGGCGTTCCGGCTCCCGCCGGCTGATTTGAGAAGTCCCTCCCTTGTTTGGCTTGTTCGCAGTCGTTCTGTGTTCTATGCCGTCTTCTTTCCGCAGGTTCGTTGATGCGCCGTTTGATCTGTGGTACGGTTATTCTCGCGTCTCGCGGCTGTATTTCGCCAGTTAGTTTCGGTTCTTCGCTATAGTCTCGGTTCCGTTCTCATATATTGCAGCTTTTCGTTCTGAATTTCCGTTCGCGTTCTGTGCTGAATTTCTCTTCACAGATCTCTGAGCTGCTCGTTTAGTCTGAAGTTTTGCAGTTTGCGAGCGTGGTGATTTTTCTGGTTTCGAATTCTCGCACAAATACGAGAATTTGCCCTTCCTTCAATCCCTTGTTCGAAGTGCTCGACCATGTTCTTGCCCGATCCAGTCGCTGACTCGTCTTTCCATTGATTGATTTTGCTGCAGATTCCAGAGGCCTAGCTCGGATTGCCTCCCGCTCCCCAATGGCATCGCCGCCGCCGGCAGTGGTAGCGGCAGCAGGAAGCCGCCGGCCGCGCCGGCCCCGAGATCGAGCAAGGACGACGCCTCGCCGGCCGTCGCCACCGACAGCTCCCGCCTCGCGGCGTTCCTGGCCTCGACATCGCTCGAGCCCAAGCCGCGCGCTCGCGCCCCTCAGCCGCCGGCGCAGGCCGCGCCGTCCTCGTCGGTCGCCACCGCCGCCGCGACCCGGAGCCCGGCGCGCGACCACGGCAACAACCAACACCACCTCTCCGACTTCTCCGACCCGGCCTCCCCAAGCGCCGCCGTCGCCGGTGGCGGCGGCGAGGTGCTGCTCCAGTGGGGCCAGAACAAGCGCCTGCGCGGCCGCCGCGACGGCGCGTCCGGGAGCGGCGCCTCGCCGCTGCGCGGTCAGCAGAGCGCCAAGATCCAGCGCCGCTCGCCCGTGCCCGCGGACAAGCTGCTGATGCCGCCCCCGAGCGGGCCCTCCTACACCCGCGGCTCCAACCTCCGCTCCGCCTCGCCTCTCCCGTCGCGCTCCGGCGCCGGCATCGGGACCTCCGACGCGCACCACGGCCGCGGTGCCCTCCCCCACCACCACAGGTATGGCCGCCGTTTCCCTCCCCACCTATAGGCGTCTGCCAGTTCTTTTCTTCCGCTCCCGTTTTTTTCTTCTTCCGCTTTTACCCCAGCCACGGTCTCGTATTCTCGGGTCCGTGCCGGTCGCGGTCATGGTGGCGCTAGGGCTCGGGGGCTAGGCTTGGCTCGCGCGGCCGTCTGGTTCGATCGCGCCGGTTGGGGTTGGGTTCGTGTTGTCTGGGTGAGCTGTCACGCCCCCGTCCTCCATCTTTAGGCACGGAAGGTGCGTTCAGTTGATAAGATACGGCGAGTACCATCCCCCATCTTCTCTCTCCACACCGTTTCCTTCTTTTCATTTGTTTAAAATTCAAGTGGGTTTTAGCGTGTTTTCCCATGCTAGTTTGGGGTTTCGATTTGATCGGATCACCAAACACTCGATCACTTCCTCTCTTTTCAGACCCGTCCTTCACACACACATACAAAATCCTGTGTCTTTGGTTCAAAAATCGAATTTCCCTGTGACGTTTCAGATCTTTTCAGCCAACGAATGGTGTAGACAACCCTGTGTATCCCATCCCTGGTGAAGATTCACCCGATCGAGCAAGGAAAGAGGCCTCTTTAGTACTTTACCCTGTTCTTGAATAGCCGGCAGGCCTATCCAGAAAATCCACCATCGTCAGTCATCTAATCCACCATTAATGGCCGGCTTCCCCTCCCCGGTGTCTGCCGGCTGGCTTCGCTTGGTGTGAATGGTGAACCGTGCCGTGACATCAAGCAAGTAGCAAACGCAGGCCGGCGAGGCGAGGCGTGGCGAGGGCAAATATAGACTCGATGCGAGCCGGGTATAAATCCAAGGCCGCATCCAACACTCACGTCCCCATCTCTCTTCTTTTTTTGTGGGCATCAGCAGCGCCCAGCGGCAGCGGCTTTTGTTGCCGGCGCGCCCCGCTTTGCTCACCGCACCGCGCCGCGCCGCGCCGCATCCCATCCATCCATCCATCCACCCCCCATCATTCCCTGGTCGCTGTTGGTGCTGTTACCGAACCGGAACCCACCGCCGCTTTTAACCCCAACCACCGTGTCGGATTGGGTTTCGTTTTGTTTGTTGCTGCTGGGTTTTTTATGCTGTGATGATGATCAGATCGGCGGAGGAGCAGCGAGCCGGGGGGAAGCCGTCAGCGGCGGCGGCGGCGGGGAAGCAGCAGCGGCAGGCGGCGGACAAGGCGCACAAGGCGGGCCTGGGCCCGGTGATGGGCCTGGGCGTCCCGGACCCGAAGCAGCAGCAGCAGCAGCAGGGCGGCAGCGGCAGCCAGCAGCAGCAGCAGGCCGGCGGCGCGGGGGCGTCGTCGTCGGCGAAGCCGACGCCGAAGCTGGAGCTGCCGCGGATCTACACCACGCTGTCGCGCAAGGAGAAGGAGGAGGATTTCATGGCGATGAAGGGCACCAAACTGCCGCAGCGCCCCAAGAGGCGGCCCAAGAACGTCGAGAAGGCGGTCAATGTACGTGGTGCCCTCGCCGCCGCTTGCTTGCTTTACCTCATCTAATCCATGGATTAAGCTGACATGATTTCTCGCGTCTTTGTCTTTGTCCGTGTGTGTTCGCCCGCAGTTCATCTGCCCGGGGACATGGCTGACGGACGTGACGAGGAGCAGGTACGAGGTGCGCGAGAAGAAGTGCCCCAAGAAGGTATCCATCCATCCATTAATCTCAGGCTTGCCTCTTTTTTTTTTTTAATCTTAGCCGTCGAAAATGTTTTCACAGCCGGTTAATTCGATTCGATTTACTTTACTCGGTGTTGCTGTTAGTTTTGAACATGGCTGCGTGATTAAATTAGAGCTGGAAAAGGGGAGAAAGGGCAGGGAGGGACAAGCAGAAAAGAGAGGGGGAAGGAAATGGGTGTGCTCCCTTTTCGCCTGTCCCCTTCTTATGTCACGTGGGACCCACCTCCCGTGAGGGCGAGGGAGTGCCGCGCCTGTTGCTCGTTCATTGATGACCGCGCTTAATCCACATCTCGTGCTCGCTTTTTATTATTTGCCGACGACGCGCAGCGTGGCCGCCTGCACAGCACAGCACGGCTGCGCGCCTGGTCTCCAACTCCAAGGCTGGATCTTCGTGCCACACCTGGGCCTTGGGCCTTTCCCGCGGGGCCCATCTGTCAGCGTCGTGCAATTGTGTTTGTCTGACTTGGCTAGGGGGGGACGCTGACATGTGGGGTCCTGTTGGCCACGCTGGCTCGGATGCGCTACGAGTCGGGTGGGACCATGCACGGGTGGTGGGTCCCTGTGATATGACACTGAGGATAGAAATGGAATAGCCATCCGGGGGGTACGACAGGCTCCTGCCTTTTTGCTTGACTTGGGAAGCTCTCGTTATTCTCCTGCAGGAAGCAGGGTGCATAGGGCGAGACCCGTCATTAGTTGACCTCACTAATGATACTCTGTCGTCAGCTCCTGTCTGTGATCTGTGGCCGTGCGCAGGCAGGTCGAGTCGAGGCATCTCTTTCTCTGCCCCACGGGCCAATCAGATTTCAGCATCAAGGCTTGTGCTTTGTTGCGCACTGGCCTGACTGGAAATCCATTTCTTTTTTTTTTTGAAAAACTTACCTGACTGGAAATCTCACTTTTGATCTCTGTTTGTGCAGCAACAGAAGCACCGGGGCCTGAAAGGGATGGAGAGCATGGACAGCGACTCCGACTGACCGACGACGAGGAGACCTGCGTTGCCGGGCCAAAGGGTGGTGGCGGCGAGGGAGAACTCAGAGTCGTGGTTTCGGAGGACACTGGTGGAGAAGAAGAGGAAGCGAAGCAGAAGAAGACGAGGAAGAGAAGATGAAGTGAAGCAGAAGAAGGGGACGAGAAGAGCAAAGGAAGACGAGAGGAGAGCGTGTTCAACAAGCAGGCTCTCTTTGTCAGCGCTGGTCTGAGGCAAAAAAAAAGCAAAAAAAACTTTTTTTTTCCTTTTTCAGGTTAATCATAGAGGCGCCGTGCTAATTGCCTCGATTCCATTTTGTATATCTGGGTAGTGAGGTCCTAGCCGGCGTCTTTCTTTTCCTTTTCTCTTTCTTTTTGGGTTGACATTCGGTGGTTTACCTGGTCTTGCCCGCCGTCTTGGTGGTGGGTTGTGCATACTGTCGGACAACCAGACTCAATAGTCTCAGCAAGAGGAAACAAGAAGACTTTTAGGATACCCCCCCTCTCTCATTCTCCCTCCTGCATCTTGGTGGTCATGCATTGCAGTGTTTTGTGTTTATCGTTTGCTCTCGTTCGATTGCCTTTGCTGCGGTGAGCATTTTGACAGGAATCGTTCAGAAATCCCTGGCTGGAGCAATACAGCTGATCGCTTGGCTTCAGAGCTCAGGCCGTCAGGCGCATCCTGCTGCATTTATCAGGGATCCTTGGGACTGAGGCTCCACTTGTTCATCGATGAAGCCCTGCTGCCCTGCTGGGCCTGGTTTGGTTCACTTGCTTAAATTTAAACACCCGTCACATCGAATGTTTAGATACTAATTAGGAGTATTAAACGTAGACTATTTACAAAACCGATTACATAAGTGGAGGCTAAACGGCGAGACGAATCTATTAAGCCTAATTAGTCCATGATTTGACAATATGTTGCTACAGTAAACATTTACTAATGATGGATTAATTAGGCTTAATAGATTCGTCTCGCTACTCGTTTGTACGATCCATTTG
>NC_028452.1:10919770-10979556 GCF_000263155.2 Setaria italica | reverse complement strand
GTCTGCTAGTAGCCTAGCATATTGGGTTAGATGTCATCTCCTTTTCAGCTACCATTTTTAAAACAGACACCAACTACCAATTTATGTTGTATGCTGTTAATGTGCTGGATAGATCAAAAATGAACTGTCGAAATGTTTACAGTTTTAAAAAATGTAGTTTTGCCAGTGAATATTAAGGTGATTTAATAAAACTCAGCGAATTTTGCATGAGTTTTGTAATAGTCTACGTCTAATACTCCTAATTAGTATCTAAACATTGATGAGACCATTGATGCTGGTTGTTGGGAACATGGCATGTATGGGTGTCGGTTTGAGTTTCTGTGCAGGAGAAGAATTTCAAAATTTTCGGCAGCAATGATGGCGGTGGTGAGTGGTGACAGCAGGTGCGATGGATACCGATACCGTGTACCGTGATACCTGATACCTCTGCAGCCACGAGTGTACATGGCGACGTAGGGAGCGCCAAACCTGCCACCTGCCAAGTGGCCGCTTCGGAGTTTAGTAATCGGCAGACGTTGTCCATGGCACCAGACTCCAGCAGGACGATGACAATGGCATCTTTCCTTCGGTCTGTCACTGGACCAGTGGCTAGTGGTAATAGCTTAGGTTTGGGTAATGTGACGGGGTTCAGTAATGGATTACCAAAGAAGCCTGGATGATCTCCCTGTGCGACTATGATTCCACGAGGAGAGAGCTGTGGTCGTCTGCAACTCCTCGAGGAAAAAAGGTGCCCATCTGAAGACGAGGAAGCACGATTCATCGGCGCCTTTTCTCTGACTTCAGTCTGGAATTCCACCGGTGTGTCGGCGGAACGACCGGTCAGAGGCTTTGCAACGAAGGCACTAGGAGTACGGCAGTACGCGTTTCGGCGTTTGGTTCGTCGCTGAAAATATTGTCAGAGCAGAGCAGCAGGGCAGCGTCAGGGCGTCAGCCGTCAGGGGAGCTTGGGATTCGAGCAAGAAAAACAGACTCTGCGTCGCGAGACGCGACGGCATAGAGAGCGAATCAGGCACGAACCGAGACTTCTTGAACACGGCAAGGCCACGTACCTTTTGAACAGGATCGGAGATTCAGGGTCTCGTACGAGCCAGGAACTCCTCGTCGGCCTTCCCGTGAACCGCGATCCCCGTACGGATGCGTCCCAAGATCTCGCCGGAGCTTGTGAAGAGGGCCGACCGAGAGGTCAGAGGAGGAAAACAGCACCCGGACGGTTCAAAAGATCTCACCGCGGAACAGCCAGAGGCCGATCCGCCGGCGCCTGAGACGTCGATAGTGGCGCCCCGCCACCGCCACCGCAGTCCTGGCCGACGGGCGTCGGTGAGACCTGCCAGCGTACCGAGGCCGGCGGGGGAACGAGCGGCGCGCAGGGATCTCACAGGAGACGCAGATCCGGAACTACCGGGCGGGACGAGGATCTGGCAAGTGCAAGCAGAAATGGGCGGTTGGGAGGGGAGGGAGAGGCAGAGAGCCGTGAGCCCTTGTCCGCACCACCAACTGGACCAGCGATCGAATATCCAGAGTGGGAGGTGTTTGGATCTTTAGGGGTGTTTGGAAAGAGGGGGTTAAATTTTAGTCCCGTCACGTCGAAGGTTTGGACACTAATTAGAAGTATTAAACCTAGACTAATTACAAAACTAATTACACAACCCCTAGGCTAAATCGCGAGACGAATCTATTAAGTCTAATTAATCCATCATTAGCAAATGTTTACTGTAGCACCATATTGTCAAATCATGGACTAATTAGGCTTAATAAATTCATCTCGCAATTTAGCCTAGGGGTTGTGAAATTGGTTTTTTAATTAGCCTATGTTTAATACTCCTAATTAGTATCCAAACATTTGATGTGATAGGAGCTAAAGTTTAGCCCGGGGATCCAAACACCCCCTTAGTTGGCTGGGCTCGCCTCGCCTGGCTGCACCTCAGCCCCAGGCCGTTCTTTTCACTGGCTCGCGCGGCAGCGAGGCGCCAAGTGTGTTTGTTACAGGCGGCCACGACGAGCCCGGCAGGTCGCGACCGTGACCGTGAGGCACATACGAGGGAGATAAATTCACGGCCGACCGTCTAAATCCCTGTACTCAGAAAATGGAAATCTAGCTACAATATCTAGATCTGAGCGTTGACACATGTCCTAACGAGCTTGGACCAGACCCGCTTGCACACATGGTGTGCCACGCTGGATGCTTGCTGCCCACGGCGAATCCAGGGCGGTTTTTTTTCATATAGCCCCCTTAATAATTACACCAATGGATTCAGTCCCTAATTCCCTTTTTCCTCACCATAGACCCAGCATCCTAGCTCCTGTCGCGCCGCTGCCCGATTCGCCGCCGCCGCCGCCCGATTCCCCATTGCCGCCACCGCCCGATTCCCCGCCGCAGACCGACTCCCCGCCCGAGCCCGATTTGCTACAGCAGCAGCCCGAGCCCGATTTGCATGGCGATAGTGGAGCTTGTAGGCAGCTCTGCTTGGCGGCAATGGAGCCCAAGACCGAGCCCAATTCCCCGCCGCAGGATGAGGTAGGGGATCCAGCAGAGCTCGTAGTGACTACGTGCTCTGTGCTCGGTGAAAGAAGCAGGTAAGCTTCTTGGCAACAGCTTCTTGCTATGAAATGAGATGTCAAGCACTTAATTTCCAAGCTTGATCGGTGGTGTTGGGACTTGGCAAGCAAACATCTGCCTGGTGTACATGCTAAAGCTGTAGTGGAGTTAGGTCGGTGAAAGAAGTAGGTAAGCTGTTGCTGTCGAGCTGCAAGCCTCAAAAGAGGACGAAAACAACTGCAGGATAAGTTCATGATAGAAACAAGAGGTCTGAATCACAGCCGAAGATACAGATTGCAGGATAGGTTCATGAGGACAAGATGGACATTCTCATAGAATTTGTTAGGCACATTGTTGTGTTGTTGAGATGTTTGGTAGCTATGAGTGCAATTGCAATATGTATGTAATCTTCAGGAGAGGTTGATGTTGTGTACTAATATGGATGTATGAAATTTGAAAAAAATGAATGAATGATAATGTTTGATGTTCTATGAAATGCTCGAATGTATCATTATGAATTGTCAGAATCTAATAGATGTTAACAGAAATTGATAGATATTGTTAAATCCAGAGCATCCAACATAGTTTTGGTGCTAACCTATTACATGTCATGCTGATCATTGCTTATATACAACTGCATTTCAGAACTAGTCATTGCCAAAAGAGCAAAAGTGATGGTTTTGTTCACTATCATTTACAACTAAGCACATCCAAGAATATGTGTTCACTTTCATCAACAAAAGATGACAAAAAGAAAAAGCATCTTCTTGTTTGCACATCAACTTTTTGATGTTGATGCCTTATTGTTTGCTACACATCGCCTTTCTTCTTGGCAGGTGCTGCCTTCCTCTTCCTTGCCTTGCCATGGTTTGTTGCAGTTGTTAAATGAGTAGGTCTTGCAATTGGTTGGTTTGATGTGATGAAAGCAGAGTCTGGCAGTGGCCGAGGAGGCAGAGATGAAGATTGTGACTATGATCCATGCTGAAGGTAGCACAGAAAGGAATATGTTGATATCAATGGTTGTGACAAAAAGATGGAAATAAACAAGGTTAAGCTATCATATTTACCTGCTCAATCATTTGCAAAAGCATGGTGGAGCTAAGTTGTGTAATCAAATTGGAGTAAGCTGGTGCAGATGCATCTTGTGGTAGTTGACTTGAAGTATAATGCCTAGGAGCATCTTGAGAAAACCATTAGGAAGTTGGAAGATCCTGCATAAACACCAATCAGCAACTCCAATTACTGATTCACCCAATGGCAAGAAAACCATTGGGAGCATCTTAAGAATGTGGGGGAAAAAACACATGTTTCATATATTATCTCTGGAACTGGTGGTACCATTACCGGTTCATCCTGTTTTGGAGTTGGTGGGCCATCGACATCATTTGTTGGAGCTGGTGGAGCTTGTGGATTAATGCCATGCACCTCTGGATCATAGTCATCAAGTCTGATGCCCTCTTTCTTAAAGAAACAGCCTTTTGCATTATGGTTCTCTTGTTTGCAGTAGCTGCATGTGATGATTACTCCATACTTGGACAGTTTAGGTCCATTCGTTCCCTGGATTTCAGAGGGTTCATTCCTCCTGCACCTTCTTAGCCTACCTACTTGTAACAACTCTATCTTAATTAGGTGTAATTAAATTTAAGAAAGTCATTAGTCACCGAGTAAAAGAGGTGAAATGTACAAATTGCCCCTAAAAACACTTTTTGGAGTTAAATATAAAACATGAGTTTTTTTATACAAACTTAAAATTTTGACCAAATAAGAGTTGTAAAATTTTTAATTTCAAACAACTTTTATTAATAACACTTTGGCTGATTCGGAGTGGGAGAAGGTCAAAAAAAAGAATCAAATTAGGAGTATATTAAAACCCTACAAAGGACCTAAGTCCTGGAATTCATATTTTTCCCCAACTTTGCAACATGCTATCTCACAATTCTATATCTAACCTCAAGTCAAACCTTTAATAGAATTTGTAGTACTTTGAGTGTGTACCAACGTTGTTACACTGACCCAGGTCCAAATCGCAACAGAACCTGCTCAAAAACTTGGTCAAAGTCGTGTTAAACAGTCAACTCAGCCTTTTTGGTGTTAAACAGTCGTGTTAAAAGTCTGAAAAATGCCCAGAGCATGCACCTTGGTAAGCTTGTTCCTCCAAAAATCTGAACTAAACTCAAGAAAAGTCCTTAATAGAAGTTGAAGTCCTAAGACCAAAGAACAATTACTTCAATAGCACCTTGGTCTAATTCAACTCAGAAGCTATCCAAAATTCACGTCAAAGATAGCCGAATTCCTGAAATTCCATCAGCTCGGCCGAAATGTTCTCAGTGTGGAAATTCTAGTTTTTGCAAAACTTGGCTCGAGTTATCTCCAAATCCGTTCAAAATCTGGACAAACACCTTTAGTAAAGTTTGAACCCGGACCATAGGACTATAAGTTTGATAAAGGGATATTTGAACGTTTAGTTTGAAAATTTGGAATAAATGGCCCTCGAAGTCGACAATGTTCTTGCCCTGCTTTGCCTCGACGCCAGAGCGCCCCGGCATGTTCGCCCCGAGCACTGCCTGCCCCGTGGCGCGCTGTCACCGGTAGCTCGCCGACGCCCTATCCCCGACGGGGAAGCGACAGGACGGCGAGCCTGACGCCCAACCGATGCCGCGACAAGACTCGAAGGAGCTCCCCAGTGCCCTCTCACCTGCCGAGCCCATCTTTTGCCCCTGTCGTGCATCCACGCCCGCCAACCATTGCTCGGAAAAGCCGCTATGCTGCCGTCGTCCCACGCCTCCACCTGTTCACCCAACCAGCGCCTTGGCACTTCGCCTTTGCTCGCCCGACAAACGGTTGCTCACACCAACAATCGCCCGTGGCCAACCACGGCGAGATACGCTCCGGAGCTCCGCTTCCAGGGCCAATGGTGCTGCCGCCAATGGCCTCCCGGCCCTCAGCCCCACCAGCCCCCTTCAATCTTATCCACCGCGCTCGAAGCTCCGTCTCGACCCGTCGCTCCTGCCCCGGCCCTATAAAAGGGACCAGCTCCCCCGCTGGCCGCACCCCTCCGCCATTTTCTCCCCGCCGCCTCTGTTTCATACACCGCCGCCCACCTCACCACGGAGAGCTCCCCTACGTCGGCCAAACCCCCTCGCCACCACCCGTTCGCACGTCGCCACTTGCCCCCAAAGCTCTAGCCGCCATCAGACAACCGCCCGAGGCCGCCTCGCCGCCGAAACGCCTCAAGCCGTCGCGGCCGTGCCTGAGCTCATCGCTGCCGCCGTGTTCCACCTCCGCCGGCCATCTCCGTCGCCCCCAACCTCGCCAAATCGAGCTCAGGTGATCTCATACGCACCCCCGGCCAGTTGTAGCCCGACCCCCGTCGGCGAATAGCCGGAATCGGACGCCGCCCGCCACTGTGCACCGCCGAGGGCACGGGTGTAATTGAAAAAGTTGATTTAGAGTTGGAATGTTAAAACTGAGGGTATGATTGTGATTTTTGAAAAGTCTGAAGGACCCCGATGCAAATCTGTTTCGATTTTATTGTTTTAAATCGGCAGAAATTGAGTTAAACTTAGTAAATGCACCATAAATCATAGAAAAATCAGAAAAATACCAAACCACTTTTGTGGAACTCAGTGAACTATCTAGTTTCATACAAAAATAAGTTTGCTCATGTTACTATTTGAAGTAATATCCTATAGTTTTATTTCTTGATTAGGCCTTTTAAATCATAATAAATTGAAGAAAAATGCTAAAAAGGTAAATCTAACTCTGTGGTGTATGTTTCAGTGAGTAGAAGTTCAAAAAAAATACTTAGGGTCCTGGAGTAGAACTTTAAATTACTATTTTAACCTAATATTTCAAATCTAGGGTTAAATCTTCCTTTTTGCATAAGTTTTAATCCAGAGCTGAGAAAAATGTAAAACTACTTGGAGTAGCCTGGTTTAAAAGTGTAGTTTGTAGGAAAAATATGGTTTGTGGTCAGAATCAAAAAGAAATCCACCTTTCCATATAGAACATGATAAATAGGAAAAATATGGGAAATAGATGTGCTTCTCCAAAAATCATGAAAAATTTACCAAAGTCTCTGTAACACACCTTCAACCTACTGTTAACATTTCACCCTCAGAACCACTGTAGGTTTTGAGATAAAAATAGTTAAGTGCATGCTACCCTTGGTGGTAAAATACATTTAATTCTTTTTGTGGTAATCCAATGGCTCCCAAATTTATACAGTAACTTATTAATGACATAAGTAAGGTGCTGTAATTTTCTCAATGCCATTTGTTACTTTTTGCTTGTGGAACCAAATTTTGTCTAAGAAATTAGTTTAAAGGAATAAAAGAAATATAAGTTCTAATGGGTAATTTTCGAAGAGGTAAAAAAAATATTCAGATGTGAATAACTCTCCAAATGCACTTGATGCACCCTAAAAACGACCCCACCTTCTTAATGCAACTCTAGTTTTAAGAATCTATATATGTACACAATCGCCATCAAAGTCAACCTCAAGTTTAAACCACAACCCACCTTACTTTATGAAGTTAATGAAAGTTAGAACCTTGTTTAGGTAAATGTGGCCCAAATACGACTTTCTTGCTAGCACTAAGTCATGCCTTGCATCATTGTGTAAAAGCATGGAGAAATCTAGACTCTTGCATGTGCATGTTGTGTAGAAGCTAATATCACCGATGGAACCTACGAGCTCCACCCTACGTTGGAAGAGGAAGCCGTCGCGGAGCTACATCATGTGGAAGTTGAGCCCGAGTTAGATCAAGACCTCGAGGAACCGCTAACTTTTCCTGAAGGCACGCCCCGGTGCATGTTTCCCTATTTTAAATTATGCAATATGTTGATGATTATGATTGCGCATTTACGTTTGTAGGAATTGATTGAAACCATAGATGCATGAACTTAGTACCTTGCTTTGATCACTGGTTGCTAAGGTCGAGTAGTTGCTGTCTCTCGCAAGTTATAGCAGTTGTTTGTTTACTTATACTACAACCATAAGGATGACGGACGGAACCGAGAATGGTTCCAATGTGGTGGTTTGCCCCGTCTATCTAGCAATGAACTTGCTAAGGTCGAAACGTGTCGACGTTCGTGATCAAGTGTTTGAAAGTACTAATCTCATACCTAGTATGGGATAGGGAAGCCTAGTACCTGATTGAACTGGGGCGTGTCATACCTCCCGGCTATCCTTGGAACGTCGTTCCCATGGTGCATCATGTGGGTGCAAGTGCGGTCACAGTATGGCAGAGGCCGGGACTATGGAGCATTGCATGCCCAAGGAAGTTGGACCTGACATGTGCCTAAGGGATCGATAGGGACGGCTGACAAATGAAGTGACCCTTCGTGGTGCGCGGATGTCATGAGATTAGGTTCGCGATGCATGGTTAATAAATTCGAATCGATTCGTCTGCCTCTCACAGTTTGGAACTGCTTGATCGCTATTCTGCACTGAGTAAAGATGGAACATGAGATTATTAATCTTGATGTTTGTTCTTTAATTGTTTGGAAACAATGTTTGCTTAGTATAAGTTGCGAACTTAGAATGGTTAATGAACTTAGAACTTGAGCTAAAATATTGAAAGTAAGGACCAACATTAGGCGTTTGGCAAAAACAAACCCACAACCAAGAAGCCTTGCATATCTAGGAGTTGGTGAAGTAGTTATCACCTGTCGGGTCAGTCTTGCTGAGTATTAGTTGCTCAGCTTTGTTTGTGGCTTAACTTTTTAGGTAATGTCGATAGTGTGGTTGCTGGCACCACTTGGCCTACTCAGCTCCCTCCGGGCTGGACAGTCGAGTGGGATCCCTCCTCGGACGGCGAGGGCAGGGATCATTGATGTCATGACTAGCTTCGTCATGATATCGTGTATCGACGTTTAGCTTCCGCTTGTTTACATCTTCGTGTTATTCACCTTGCAAACTGGTTTGAATTTCAAAAACTTTGATGTAATAAATTGTTGAACTATGTTAATTGAATTTCAAAAACTCTGATGTAATAAATTGTTGAACTATGTTAATGTGATGGGAATGTTGTAGTCTCTGTGCTACTCACGTTCGTGTGAGCAATGCTTCTCGATCCTAAGTAAGTGGTTTATCGGATGAAATCTGACGGACGACCAAGTTGACTTGCTGTAACGACCGACCCCTAAGCCTTCCCAGTTAGTCTTGATTGCAGCCCTTAACCTTAGTCAGCTGTTTTGCTTGACCGCACCTAAGTGCCCAGTTTTCCGCCTGGTCCCGACCCCTGAGATCCGACCCCTTTCCCGCTTCGCTCCTCTTCCGACCCCGGCGAGCTCAGTCCACCGTCGGATTCTGCTGATCTTTCTCACCCATCCAATCTATCCACCGGTAGACCCGCGAGATCTTTTCCAGATCCCCCGCGCCAGACGCACTCGAGTTGCATGGCCGCCTCAGAGTCTTCCTGCCGCGTGGCTCGTCTTCTCCGACGCCGTCGCTCAGTTTTGTCTCTGGCAAGCAACAGAGTGGGTTCCCGCGCCCCCTTTCCCCAATAGCAGCGGAAGCCCTCTGCACCCCTTTCTGCAAGGCCTCGTCTCCCGCGCCCATCATCACGCCACCAGATCCCGGCCCCAGAGCCCGATGTCGCCCGTCTTTTCCGTCCCTTCAGCCACAGTTGCGCCGCCCGATCGCCGCTACACGACGATTCCTCCACTGCCAACCCCGACCGCGGCCGCAACAGTTCCTTTCCCCGCTCTGTCAGAAGCCGCCCGACAATCTATTGTTCCGCGCTCTCTCCCGCGCCCGCGTCCGCCTGTCTTCTCACCTGTGCACCCTCGATTCTAGCGCCGTTAAACCGGTCGCTTCTATCACCTCTTCCGCACGACGACGCCCGCTTTCCGCCAAATCTCAACCACCAGTCTACCCGCCCCTACGCCGCCCTGACGGCAGGACGCAATGATCGCTGGCGTCACCCCCGGAGTTCTGCACCACCGCCCTCTTTGCTCAATCGCCACCCCGGCAGAGCACTCCATTGCTTCTCCCCGACCTTCGCGCCGCTCCCCTTCTCTCTCTCCGCGCCGTTTCCGTTCCTCTGCTCCAGCAGCTATAAAAGGAATGCCCCCGTCGCCGGAGTTCCCTCCGCTCTTGTTGCCCTTAGCCTTCTCTAGCTCCCTGCTCAAGCTCCTAGAGCCACCCGCCCAGCTCTTGAGGAGTTCTTCTCTCAGTTCTCCCTCAGTTTTCTCCAAGCCACCAGCATCTTGCTCCTCCGTGCTGCATGCAAGCTCTCTTGTGATCCGCAAGAAGCAGCGCCGCCGCCGGAGCATTGATAGTTTTAGCCCTTGCTCGAAGCTTTAGTCCCTCCGCCCAAGTTCGCTTCTTCCCGACCCCACGCTTTCCTTTCAGGAAGAAGGTGAGTTGCTGAGCCCAGTCCGCCTCGCCCGACCCCGGTTCCGTCTCGCCCGACCCTGTCTGTTCCGCCGACCCTTGTCCGCCTCGCCCGAGGGCTTGGCTGTGATCTTTTTCTTCAACTCGAGGGTGTATGTGTAAAACTTGGGAACCCTTCAGCGCTTGCGTCTAAGGACTCCCCCAGTTATCACATCCTCTAGTTCAAGGATCAGACCACTAGTTCCTTTCCTACCCTTACCTTTTGATCATCATCAGCTCTCGAACCACCATCACCCCCTGCTTTTTGTCGCAAGTTTCTGGGCTCAGGCGAGCCAGTGTTGCTGTTGAACTAACCGTCTAAGCTAACCCTTGCATTGCATTCGTGTAGAGCTGCACCTCGCCGACGGTTTCTACGAGCTTCACCCGGCGCCAGAAGAAGAAGCTGTAGCCGAGCTCTTGCCCTCCGAAGCTGAAGTCGCCCCTGAAGTCGAGCAGTTCCCGTCCTCCTTGCTTGAAGGCAAGCCCCGGTTGCATGAAAGTCCTATGTGTTTTACCAGACTTGCGCATGCCTTCTGTAACATGCTTGTGCATTTACGTATAGGAGTTGTGTGAAACCCTAGATGCATGACTCAGTGGCCCATGATCTGAGCACTAGCTGTGGGACCGAGTAGTTGCATTGCTTAACTAGGAAAACGGTAAAAGCCGAGTGATTTCCTGTCACTCGCGAGTTATAGGAGTTGCATGTTTACTCTCCTGTTATAACCATAAGGACGATGGACGAGGCAGGGTATTGGGTAACTCTTTGGTGGTCGGATGGTCGCCCCGTCTGTCTATGAAATCTTGCTAAGGCCTGACAGTGGTGGTGTTCGTGATCAAGTGTTTGAAAGTACTAGCCTCATGCTTAGTATAGGATGAGGAAGCCTAGTACCGGATTGGACCTAGATGTGAGCGGTCGCCCCATTGTTCTTGGAACGGAGTTTCCCCTGCTGGTTGTCGCACGTGGTGGCAATGTGTGGTCACAGAACGGCAGAGGCCGGGTCTGTGGAACCTTGCACCAAAGGAAATGGGCCCGACACGGGTTAGGGGATTGATGGGGAAGGCCGACACAGGAAGCGACCTCCGGGTGCGCGGATGTCGTGAGGCTAGGTTCACCATGCATGGTTAAAGAACTCGAATCGATTCGTCTGCCTCTCACAGTTTGAGATTGCTTGATCGCTATGTCACCCTGAGTAAATGAGGAATCTGATGATGGAAATGTTTGTTGTTCTATCTTAACATCTTGTTTGGTTCTATGAATGCTTAGAATAGGTTGCACAACCTAGACTGGTAAATGAACATAGAACCGGAGCTAAAAACTGAAATAGGGTTACTTAGTGCTTTTGGCAACCAAACCCCTCAGCCAAGAAGCCTTGCATGTCTAGAAGGAGGAGTAGCCTTTACTCCTATCGGTTAAGTCTTGTTGAGCTTAGTAGCTCAGCCTTGTTGTGGCTCCCGTTTTTCAGGTGAAGTTGCTGCGTCCGACCCCTCTCTGGTTGGTGCTTGGCCGCCCCAGCTCCCGCCAGGCTGGACGGTCGAGTGGGACCCCTCCTTGGACGGCGAGGAGAGGACTCAGTGATGTTCTGGCTGGCCTCGCCCGAACATCCGACCCCGACGAAGTCTTCCGCTAGTATTTCGCTGTTGTTTTCTTGAAGCCTTGTAAAACTCTGATGTTGGATTTTGTGGCCGAACTAAATGGGTAAAACTTGTTCAACTCAGTGGACTTGTTGTATTCTCTGTAACCGCTCACCTTCGTGTGAGTTTGCTAAACTCGATCCTGTTTAAGTGGTTAAATCGGATGAAATCTGACGGCACTTCGTGTTAGCTCGAAGTTAGGCAGGAGTGTCGCATGTTAGGCGGCTTAACCCTGTTTAATCAAGCTAATCCGAGGTGGTTCCGCCACAGCTGGTATCAGAGCCGTGTTTAGCATTCAGAGAACCCAACGAGCCCTAAACACTTCTTTGAAAAGGATAAAAGTTGCAAGAAACTTTTGAAAACCTCGTACGATCGTTAAGGATGACTTAGTGCGAGAGGCCCTAGGGGATTTTGGGGTTGTTTTAGGTGGCTAATAAGTATTTGGTTATTTTGCTAACCCTTCCAGCACTTCGCCACGTCTATCATACGTGTGCAGAGTCCGCATCGCGAGTATGCGAGGGTTGATAGGGAGCTCCATTCAAAGGACCCTATCTTCGCGGTTGTTTTCGCCCACGTCTATTGCACGTGCGCAGGTTCCGTATGTGTTCCATATGAAGGTTGGTACGGTTCGATTCCAACGAACCTATCAGCACGGTTGTTTCACCACGTTTGTCACACGTGTGCCGATTCCGCATCACGAGTATGCGAGGGGTTATACGGATCCATTCAAAGGAGCCTATTTCCACGGTTGAGTGCTGTCCATGCAGCCTTAAACGTATGGGTGCCGTTCCTATAGTGAGCGGTAATGTTTGGGAACGCTTTCGTGGGTGCTGGCACGAAAGGTTCGTGTGTGGTGTTTTCTGTAGGTTGCTAACCGCGATCGTTAGGAGACATTCTAGAACCGACTAGTTATTATAGGGAGAGATGTATTGTTGC
Source organism: Setaria italica (assembly GCF_000263155.2). Classification (NCBI taxonomy): domain Eukaryota; kingdom Viridiplantae; phylum Streptophyta; class Magnoliopsida; order Poales; family Poaceae; genus Setaria; species Setaria italica. The sequence goes on along the minus strand of NC_028452.1, from coordinate 10,967,071 downwards.
CTTGTCACCGGCGCTGACCGCGTAAAACCCAAAGTTCGGGCAGTTGTTTTTGGTTAGGGGTAAAGTAGGCCGTGCATGCGTCATATCTAAAGGGTTGTACGGTCCCTTTTCTCAGCAGCAACCCTGTCCGAAGGAGTTCTTTCTATCTAAGGATTTCTAATTCTCTTAGTTGCTCTCGGTTAAACCCGTCTGCTTTTCTATCCGACCCCTGATCCTTGAATCTGTCTCACGTGGTTTCGGTTTTCTTGGTTCCAGATGGCTGTTCCCGGACATGTTGTTTTTGGAGCGGACGGTACCTTCCAGTCAACGTGCCTGCATTTCGAGGGGTTTCCCGCGATTCTGTGGGATACGCTGAAGTGGTTTGGGTATCAGTCCCCGCCCTTGTATGTCGGGCGGTTATATATGGAACAGGGCATTCAGACGTGCCAGGTGCAAGCGTTGGTACCACCTCCCCTTGCCCGACCCGACTGGCCCTCTCTTGGCATAATAGCCTATGGTCTCACTCCGAAAGATACATGGGAGTCCGCCGCCCTTCAGTTGCTCACCCAGTTCTGTCAGCTGCACCCCGTGGAGATCACGCTAGACCCGATCGGTCTCTTTCCCGTCAGGAACCGGCTGAACCCGGCCTGGCTTGACCGTGTCGGGAACATCGAGGTGCTGGCCACCACCTGTGCTATGGTCACCATCTCCACCAACATCCAGTGCATGGCCGCCCTCTACAGGTTGATAGAGCTTCAGGGAAGAGCCATGACCCTCTTCGCCTGGACGGCTGCAGATACCCACGGTCACCTCCAGGCAGCAAGAAGAGACATGGTAGGTCAAACCTACCAGCTGATCCAGCGTGGTATCCAGATCCACGATATGCAAGATCGGATCTCCGAGCTGGAAGGAGAAGTCGCCGACCTCGTGGACGGCATGATAGAGCTCTCGGAGGAAAAGATGGAGGTGGAAATGGAGTTAGCAGTCGCCAATGCCCATCTGGAGGAGCACCAAGCTGAGCTCGAGGATATGCATGCCCTCAACATGCAGCTCGAAGCTCAGGAGGACCCTGAGGAAGATGAGGGAGCGTCCTGCATGGACGTAGAAGAAGATGGCGCCCCTTCTCCGACTCATAGTGTCCATTGGTAGCTTAAGGGTTCTCAGGGAACCTTCTTTCTTTTTGTTGTACTCCTCGGCAGCCTAGATTTTGGAAAAGTTGTAATAGGTTAGCCTCGAGTTGAGTACTCCCTGTGTTGACACACCGTTGTCTAAAGTTAACCCCGGTGCATAGCTTTCTCATCTTTGTATGGTGTGAATGCTAGGGTTGAGTAAGTTGCGCCGTAACCCTATGCTGTTTTCGAGGAGCCTGTTCAGTTGGCCGACCCTAGTTTGCAAGCCAGAGTGCACTGACCTTTGAGGCCGTCTCCGCCTCGTCCGACCCTTTTCAAGTACGGACCGTGTCCGACCCCTTCGTCTGAGTGGATCCGATCACGGGAGTCTGTATGTGGCATGTGTTGCCTGAAGTGGAGTACCAGGTCAAATGGAGGTTACCTATGCTGAGAATGGGAGGAATGTGCTTCCTCTATGAGGACGTGTGATGCACCATTGGCAAGAGTCGCATTAAGGGATTTAATTCATACGTTCCATTTGTTGGATTACACCTAAGGTTATGAGATTAATGGGGCGTTAACTCTTGCAGATGGCGCACCGCACCAGGTCTGGTTCTGTGCCCAGTGGTAGTAATCAGCGACAGGATCTTCCCCCGCCCCCGCCCCCATCGCCATTGGAGGCAATCCTAGCAACTCAAACCGAGCTGCTAAGGCATCTGGTGCAGGGACAACAACAACAGCCACAGGGTGGAAGAGCTCAGCAGCAGCCACATATCACGCGGTATGAGGACTTTCTGGGGACACAGCCCCCGCTGTTCCAAAAGACACAAGAACCGCTCGACGCTGATGCATGGGTTCGTACGATCGAATCCAAGTTTGAGCTCCTCACCGCTCCATGCCTCGACAACAACAAGGCGCGGTTTGCAGCTCAGCAGCTGCGTGGATCCGCACGGCTTTGGTGGGACCACTACCATACCATGCTGCCGGCTGGCCACGTGGTCAGCTGGAACGAGTTCAAGACGGCGTTCAAGGCGCATCATATTCCCGAAGGTCTCCTGGAGCGTAAGCTCAACGAGTTTCTGGCCCTCACTCAAGGAACTCGGGATGTGCTGCATTACGCCCAAGCTTTCAATGACCTATGCCGTTATGCTGGCTATCATGCGGACACAGACGAGAAGAAGCGGGACAGATTCCGCCGAGGACTGAGCTTGGAGCTCAGGGAAAGGCTGAACCCCATCAGGGTGGACACCTACAACGAGTTGGTCAACTTGGCCATCTCTCAGGAGGATTGCATGCAAGCCCTCAAGGCCGACCAGAAGAGGAAAGCCTCTGTGGCATTTCCGAGTCCGCCGACTCGAAGGTTCCGGATGATCCCTCCACAAGCCCCTGGCCGACCCCAGCAGTCAGGGAAATGGATCGCCCGACCCCCGCCGGCAACAACGCCTCGTTTTCCAGGCTTCCAACCGCAAGTGCCCCGGCCGACCCTGCCAACGCCACCTCACCCGACAGCCAGTAATCGTTGTTTTACCTGCGGCAATGAAGGACATTTTGCAAAGGACTGCCCCAGGAACAAGAATCAGCAGCAAGGTCAGAACCCCATCGCAGCCAGAGGAAGAAGGCCCAAGGTGCAAGTCCGACAAGGCCGACTCAACTACACCAGCTTGACCGAACTCCCCGAAGGTGCGCCAGTAATGACGGGTACTTTCCTTGTTTTAAATCAAGCTGTTGTTGTGTTGTTTGATTCGGGAGCCTCTCATAGCTTTATCGGGAATAAGGCAAGGGAAAGATGTGGACTAAGTGTCGGTCACACTAAGGAACCCTATGTGATCGCCACTTCTGGAGGAAGGATAACATCGGATCAGGTCGTTATTCTTGTGCCTCTCCAGCTAGGCCCCACCCTCTTCAAGGAAAACCTTATCATCCTTGACCTAGAAGGCATAGATGTCATCCTTGGTATGGACTGGATGGCCCGACATCATGTTGCTCTAGATACATCAGCCCGATCTCTTTACATCAGCTCACCCTCTCATGGCAGTTCTACCCTATCCTTGAACTATCCTGAGTCTTCGACTCCTTATGCTTACCCTCTCTTGGGAGCCCGTCTAGAAGACCTCCCTGTTATCTGTGAGTACCCTGATGTGTTTCCAGAAGATTTGCCGGGTATGCCACCTGATAGAGAAGTGGAGTTTTCCATAGAGTTGATTCCTGGCACAGCCCCGATATCTAAGAGACCCTATCGGATGCCACCCGCCGAGTTAGCCGTGTTGAAGACCCAGTTGCATGATCTGTTGGAAAAAGGTTTCATTCGACCCAGTACATCATCTTGGGGTTGCCCCGCCCTGTTTGTGAAGAAGAAAGATGGCAGTCTACGCATGTGTGTGGATTACCGACCCCTCAATGCTGTGACGGTCAAGAACAAGTACCCGTTGCCACGCATTGATGTCTTGTTCGATCAGTTAGCCGGAGCAAAGGTGTTCTCCAAGATCGATCTTCGTTCTGGTTATCACCAAATAAAGATTCGACCCTGCGACATACCCAAGACAGCTTTTTCTACCAGGTATGGACTGTACGAGTACCTAGTCATGTCCTTTGGACTCACCAATGCACCCGCCTATTTCATGTACCTTATGAACTCGGTGTTTATGCCCGATCTGGACAAGTTTGTCGTGGTGTTCATTGATGATATCCTAGTGTACTCGAAGAACGAGGAAGAGCATGCCGACCATCTTCATATAGTTCTCCAACGGCTGAGAGATCACCAGCTCTATGCTAAGTTCTCCAAGTGTGAGTTTTGGTTAGATAGTGTCAAGTTTCTAGGACACACTATCTCCAAGGACGGTATTGCCGTGGATCCCAGCAAGGTACAAGAAGTCATGGAATGGAAGTCTCCTACCTCAGTACACCAGATCAGGAGTTTCCTTGGACTTGCAGGTTACTATCGGCGTTTCATACTGGATTTCTCCAAGATAGCTAAGCTGATGACGGAGTTGCTGAAGAAAGAAGTCAAGTTTGTGTGGGACACCAAGTGTGAAGAAGCTTTCAAGACCCTGAAGCACTTGCTGACCACCGCCCCAGTTTTGGCTCAACCCGACCCCTCTAGGCCGTATGACGTATACTGTGACGCCTCTGGCACTGGACTCGGATGTGTTCTTATGCAAGACAGCCGAGTCATTGCCTACGCCTCACGTGCGTTACGACCTCATGAGCTAAGCTACCCGACACATGACCTTGAGTTAGCAGCAGTGATACATGCCTTGAAGATATGGAGGCACTACCTAATGGGAGCTCACTGCAACATCTACACCGACCACAAGAGCCTCAAGTACATCTTCACTCAAGCCGACCTCAACATGCGTCAGAGAAGATGGCTGGAGTTGATAAAGGATTATGAGTTGGAAGTGCACTATCATCCTGGCAAAGCCAATGTGGTAGCCGATGCCCTCAGCCGCAAACCCCATTGCAACTGCTTGTTGACGACAGCCTTCACCAAAACCCTGTGTCACGAGATGGAAAAACTAAGTTTGCAAGTTATTCCTCATGGAACCCTTGGTCACATCTTCCTTGACTCAGTTTTGGAGGACCAAATTCGGTCAACACAAGTTAAGGATGAAGAAATAAAACAGATCATCAGTAAGATCTCAGTAAAGGATGAAGGATATAATTAATTCCGTCAGGACAAAACGGGAGGTGTGTATTATGGAAACCGACTAGTAGTGCCCGCCGACCCCGAGTTAAGGAAGCAAATCCTAGATGAAGCTCATCTCTCCAAGTTCTCGATCCATCCTGGCAGCAATAAGATGTACCATGATCTTCGTCAAACCTTTTGGTGGAGTGGAATGAAACCAGAGATAGCTCGTTATGTTTCAGAATGTGACACCTGTCAACGTGTCAAGGCCAGTCATTTGAAGGTAGCAGGAACCTTGCAGCCGCTACCTATTCCCTCTTGGAAATGGGAAGACATCAGCATGGACTTCATAGTTGGATTACCCCTTACGACTCAACGGTATGATTCCATCTGGGTTATAGTGGACCGTCTGACCAAGACGGCACATTTCCTTCCTGTTCGCACCACCTACACAGTCAAGCAATATGTAGAGTTGTACCTCGACCGTATAGTTTCCCTACATGGTGTACCCAAGACCATCGTCTCTGATCGAGGAGTTCAATTTGTGGCACGTTTTTGGGAGCAATTACAAGCATCTATGGGCACCAAGCTCATCCGAAGCTCAACGTATCATCCTCAAACCGATGGCCAAACCGAGAGAGTCAACCAGATTCTTAAAGACATGTTAAGAGCCTGTGTTATCCACTACGATAAAAGCTGGGACAAGTGTCTGCCCTTAGCAGAATTCTCCTACAATAACAGCTATCAGGCCAGTTTGAAGATGGCACCGTTTGAGGCCCTGTATGGCCGGAGATGCAGGACACCCTTGAACTGGTCCCAACCAGGAGAAAGACAGGTCTATGGCCCTGACTTAGTGGCAGAAGCCGAAGAGCAAGTGAAGGTAATTCGAGCAAATTTCAAGGCCGCCCAATCTCGACAGAAGAGTTACTCCGACCAGCGGAGAAGACCCCTGCAGTTCGACCTTGGTGATCATGTGTACCTTCGAGTTTCCCCGACCAAAGGAGTGCAGCGGTTTGGAATAAAAGGCAAGTTAGCTCCCCGCTATGTTGGCCCTTATGAGATTGTGGAGATATGTGGACCCGTTGCTTACCGGATCCAACTCCCAGAGCAGCTATCAGCCATACATGATGTTTTTCATGTGTCTCAACTGAAGAAATGTGTCCGAGTTCCCGCAGAAATCATAGAGCAAGGACAGCTTCAGATAGAGCCCGACCTGACCTACGCCGAGTACCCAGATCGAGTTCTTGACCAAAAGGAAAGGCACACCCGACGCCAAGTGGTAAAGATGTACAAGATCCTTTGGAGAAACCACACCGAGGATGAAGCAACATGGGAAACGGACGAATATCTGAACAAGCAGTTCCCAGATTTTCTGTCCCATCAAGGAGGTACGAACAGCACACCCCCTTTGATCCTTTGAATCTCGGGACGAGATTCTTTTTAAGAGGGGTAGGCTGTAACGACCGACCCCTAAGCCTTCCCAGTTAGTCTTGATCGCAGCCCTTAACCTTAGTCAGCTGTTTTGCTTGACCGCACCTAAGTGCCCAGTTTTCCGCCTAGTCCCGACCCCTGAGATCCGACCCCTTTCCCGCTTCGCTCCTCTTCCGACCCCGGCGAGCTCAGTCCACCGTCGGATTCTGCTGATCTTTCTCACCCATCCGATCTATCCACCGGTAGACCCGCGAGATCTTTTCCAGATCCCCCGCGCCAGCCGCACTCGAGTTGCATGGCCGCCTCAGAGTCTTCCTGCCGCGTGGCTCGTCTTCTCCGACGCCGTCGCTCAGTTTTGTCTCTGGCAAGCAACAGAGTGGGTTCCCGCGCCCCCTTTCCCCAATAGCAGCAGAAACCCTCTGCACCCCTTTCTGCAAGGCCTCGTCTCCCGCGCCCATCATCACGCCACCAGATCCCGGCCACAGAGCCCGATGTTGCCCGTCTTTTCTGTCCCTTCAGCCACAGTTGCGCCGCCTGGTCGCCGCTACACGACGATTCCTCCACCGCCAACCCCGACCACGGCCGCAACAGTTCCTTTCCCCGCTCTGTCAGAGGCCGCCCGACAATCTGTTGTTCCGCGCTCTCCCCCGCGCCCGCGTCCGCCTGTCTTCTCACCTGTGCGCCCTCGATTCTAGCGCCGTTAAACCGGTCGCTTCTATCACCTCTTCCGCACGGCGACGCCCGCTTTCCGCCAAATCTCAACCACCAGTCTACCCGCCCCTACGCCGCCCTGACGGCAGGACGCAATGATCGCTGGCGTCACCCCCGGAGTTCTGCACCACCGCCCTCTTTGCTCAATCGCCACCCCGGCAGAGCACTCCATTGCTTCTCCCCGACCTTCGCGCCGCTCCCCTTCTCTCTCTCCGCGCCGTTTCCGTTCCTCTGCTCCAGCAGCTATAAAAGGAATGCCCCCGTCGCCGGAGTTCCCTCCGCTCTTGTTGCCCTTAGCCTTCTCTAGCTCCCTGCTCAAGCTCCTAGAGCCACCCGCCCAGCTCTTGAGGAGTTCTTCTCTCAGTTCTCCCTCAGTTTTCTCCAAGCCACCAGCATCTTGCTCCTCCGTGCTGCATGCAAGCTCTCTTGTGATCCGCAAGAAGCAGCGCCGCCGCCGGAGCATTGATAGTTTTAGCCCTTGCTCGAAGCTTTAGTCCCTCCGCCCAAGTTCGCTTCTTCCCGACCCCACGCTTTCCTTTCAGGAAGAAGGTGAGTTGCTGACCCCAGTCCGCCTCGCCCGACCCCTCCTACCCGCCCGACCCCGGTTCCGTCTCGCCCGACCCTGTCTGTTCCGCCGACCCTTGTCCGCCTCGCCCGAGGGCTTGGCTGTGATCTTTTTCTTCAACTCGAGGGTGTATGTGTAAAACTTGGGAACCCTTCAGCGCTTGCGTCTAAGGACTCCCCCAGTTATCACATCCTCTAGTTCAAGGATCAGACCACTAGTTCCTTTCCTACCCTTACCTTTTGATCATCATCAGCTCTCGAACCACCATCACCCCCTGCTTTTTGTCGCAAGTTTCTGGGCTCAGGCGAGCCAGTGTTGCTGTTGAACTAACCGTCTAAGCTAACCCTTGCATTGCATTCGTGTAGAGCTGCACCTCGCCAACGGTTTCTACGAGCTTCACCCGGCGCCAGAAGAAGAAGCTGTAGCCGAGCTCCTGCCCTCCGAAGCTGAAGTCGCCCCTGAAGTCGAGCAGTTCCCGTCCTCCTTGCTTGAAGGCAAGCCCCGGTTGCATGAAAGTCCTATGTGTTTTACCAGACTTGCGCATGCCTTCTGTAACATGCTTGTGCATTTACGTATAGTAGTTGTGTGAAACCCTAGATGCATGACTCAGTGGCTCATGATCTGAGCACTAGCTGTGGGACCGAGTAGTTGCATTGCTTAACTAGGAAAACGGTAAAAGCCGAGTGATTTCCTGTCACTCGCGAGTTATAGGAGTTGCATGTTTACTCTCCTGTTATAACCATAAGGACGATGGACGAGGCAGGGTATTGGGTAACTCTTTGGTGGTCGGATGGTCGCCCCGTCTGTCTATTAAATCTTGCTAAGGCCTGACAGTGGTGGTGTTCGTGATCAAGTGTTTGAAAGTACTAGCCTCATGCTTAGTATAGGATGAGGAAGCCTAGTACCGGATTGGACCTAGATGTGAGCGGTCGCCCCATTGTTCTTGGAACGGAGTTTCCCCTGCTGGTTGTCGCACGTGGTGGCAATGTGTGGTCACAGAACGGCAGAGGCCGGGTCTGTGGAACCTTGCACCAAAGGAAATGGGCCCGACACGGGTTAGGGGATTGATGGGGAAGGCCGACACAGGAAGCGACCTCCGGGTGCGCGGATGTCGTGAGGCTAGGTTCACCATGCATGGTTAAAGAACTCGAATCGATTCGTCTGCCTCTCACAGTTTGAGATTGCTTGATCGCTATGTCACCCTGAGTAAATGAGGAATCTGATGATGGAAATGTTTGTTGTTCTATCTTAACATCTTGTTTGGTTCTATGAATGCTTAGAATAGGTTGCACAACCTAGACTGGTAAATGAACATAGAACCGGAGCTAAAAACTGAAATAGGGTTACTTAGTGCTTTTGGCAACCAAACCCCTCAACCAAGAAGCCTTGCATGTCTAGAAGGAGGAGTAGCCTTTACTCCTATCGGTTAAGTCTTGTTGAGCTTAGTAGCTCAGCCTTGTTGTGGCTTCCTTTTTTCAGGTGAAGTTGCTGCGTCCGACCCCTCTCTGGTTGGTGCTTGGCCGCCCCAGCTCCCGCCAGGCTGGACGGTCGAGTGGGACCCCTCCTCGGACGGCGAGGAGAGGACTCAGTGATGTTCTGGCTGGCCTCGCCCGGACATCCGACCCCGACGAAGTCTTCCGCTAGTATTTCGCTGTTGTTTTCTTGAAGCCTCGTAAAACTCTGATGTTGGATTTTGTGGCCGAACTAAATGGGTAAAACTTGTTCAACTCAGTGGACTTGTTGTATTCTCTGTAACCGCTCACCTTCGTGTGAGTTTGCTAAACTCGATCCTGTTTAAGTGGTTAAATCGGATGAAATCCGACGGCACTTCGTGTTAGCTCGAAGTTAGGCAGGAGTGTCGCATGTTAGGCGGCTTAACCCTGTTTAATCAAGCTAATCCGAGGTGGTTCCGCCACACTACTTTCTTCTCATAAACAGGTGCTCTGACTTCAGGACCATCAACATGATCCCATGTGCTCTTATCTCTACATAACATGATGTCGGTCTCATAGGTATTGTTGAAAGCTTCCGATGTGTAGTAGTCATGAACCATGCTCTCAGGTGGAATCCTCTCATACCTTAAGTAGGAGATGGCATGTTGACATGGGATACCAATCAGATTCCATTTCCTACATTCACATTCCTTGTTTATAAAGTTGACTACGTATTGAAAATCCCTGTCAAGAACTTGGAACACCCCCTTCCAGCTAGCACTGCATAGCAAACATTAGCATACTCCGTATTCTTGGCTAGGTTCTTCTTATCTTTGGACAAATGTGCCCTACAAATTGATCAGCTAGCTCTTGTTGCTTATTGTGGCATCTAGTCATAAGTTGTTGCTTGATTCTTTCAAACACACTTAGAATCGACATCTCCCTTGCTTCCAAAATGTATTAGTTGAAAAATTTACAACTATTGTTCAACAAGATATCAGACTTGGGAAATTCTACAAAGTATGCCCTTACCCATGTGTGTGTATGCATTCTCTGGAATCAATTGCACACATCTTCATTCAACTCCTTCATCTTGCCCATGTGGTGCTCAAAATTTGCTACTGTAATGGCCCTTGCACATGTCCATAACTGGTTCTTCAAAATCTCAACTTTGAATCATGTATCCTTGAAATTTGAGTATAGATGTCTAACACAAAAGCAATGCTCTGACTTAGGAAAAAATTCTTGAACAGCAGGAGATAAGCTCTAAAATAACAAGAAAAATGCAATATTGGTGAAAAAAGACAGTGAGTTATAATAAAGAAAAAAATGTAAGATTGGTGAAATACCATCTGGTTGTTAGTCATGACAGTCCAAGGATAAGTGTTTACAATGCCCAAATCTTGCTTCAAGGTCTCAAGGAACCACTTCCATGTGTCCTTTGATTCAACCTCCACCGTAGCTAGAACAATTGGGTATATGCAATCATTGGGATCAATGCCCACAACAGTTAGTATCTGACCTCCAACTTTAGTTTCGATGTAGCAGCCATCAAGACAAATCAAAGGCCTACAGCCAGAGAGAAATCCTCTTTTTTAAGGATCTAGAGACATGCAGCATGTAGAGAAATGGCCATTAAGGAGGTTTAGAAAAAATGAGCTACCTGGATTGCTTCGCCTGAGCTCATGGGCATAATCCCAAAGTTGGTTATATTGCTGACTTTCATCAGCATATATCATTCTCATAGCTAATCTTCTAACTCTGACCAACTTGGTTCTTGAAGGAGTCAAATTCCAATCTTTCTGAACTGTTTTTGTAAAGTTGAAGATACTCATCTTGTCATTAGCTCTAAATGATTCAAGGTACTTGTCAACTAGCCAATTTGCAGTATACTTCTTCAAAACCCATACCTTTTGACAGTTGTGTCATCCAGCATATGTCTTCACTGTAATAGCCTTCACTCTGCTGTCATATGATGCATAGAGATTTCAAGGGCAGCCTTCTGCATAGTGAGCTCTGAGCCTTTTGTTCTCATTTCTTAGCAATTTGATTTCTACCCGATTCTTTAGACTATACTTAGTAATTGCTGCTCTCAGTTTCATCATTGACTCAAATACCATGCCCACCTTGAATACACGGTTACTCAAATCTTCTAGTCTGAATGTACAGAACTTTATATTCACTCACTTGTGCATCTCTGTCATCACTTGAAAGTAGCAACTCCTCATAATCATCATCAGATAACAACTCTGCTATCAATAAATGTTCTACCCCCTTCAGCCTACTCCCCTTGGCTTTCTTTGCTCTGGCAGTATTCTTGGACCCAAAGATTCCCTCATCCATTACATCCTCATCCACATAATCAACAAATAGGTCATCATCTCCATCATCAACTTCATTATCACTGTCAAAGAAATTAGAGTCTTCACTGTCTTGATCAGAAATATTGTCTTCCTCTTCATCAGCATGAGTACTTTGACATGGACTTAGGTTCCTGTAAAATTCTGGTAGCTTCTCTCTATCATTGTTCTAAATGTGCTACACCTTGACAGGGCTCGGTACCTCTGGAAGTTCTGCAATTGGGTTCACTATAACATCATCCCAAGAACCACTAATAACAGTATCATCATGGTCCAAATACACTACTAAATTTTTAATCCTATCCACCACTGAACACATAGCGTTTGTGTCTGCATCACCAACTATCACTCTCAGGCCACCAGCAATTTTCTTCCTTGGTAGCAGCCAATAATACTTCAAATTTGGTGTCTTTGGGTAACCTAGGTTCTCAACCATGTCGTCCAACCACAATGTCGACCAAGTGTCCACTTCACAATGATCAAAGCAACTAACCTTCCCATTAACAAAACTCCTCAAGTGCCCGAACCCAACAAAAAAACCACCGTGATGAACCTTTATTGTGAACTCGTCGGGATTGTCACCTGTATAGGCAAGAAACAACATAACCACAAATTAGGCGATTCCTTTAGCACCACCAAAAACCCCACCAAGATCCCAACAGAACTCCAACAAAACCCCAACCAAACCCTAAATCAAACTAAAAATGCCCTAAATTCGTCATTTCCTTCCCAAAAAATCGAATCTTATGCCTTCCTACATGCACTAATTGGACCAATCCATCTCCAATTGCACAAGTTCGGATCGGATTAACTCACCATACGAGGGTGCAGGGTCGGTCTTCCTCCATAAGGTTAGAGCCATCGTCGACCGCCGCCGCAGCAGACGACTTCTGCACCACCGGCCGCCTTCGTCCTCCTTCTCGTCCTAGGATTCGCATGCGATCCCCTCCATCTTCCTGGCCGGCGATGATGAACCCGTCGAACGGGTGGTGGCCATAGAAGGGCGGAGGAGATGGCGATGGGGAGAGGGTTTTTTTATTTTATTAAAAAAAAGAAACTGTCCTTGGGTTCGCCGTGGGCAGCCATCGTCTAGCGTGACACGCCACGTGCACAAGCAGGTCTGGTCCGGGTCCGTTAGGACACGTGTCGACGCTCAGGCCTAAATATTGTAGCTAAATGTGCATTTTTGAAGTATAAGGATCTAGATGACACCTCTTGCCAAGTTGAAGGTCGAGCCGTGAATTTATCTCTACATGAGGCGTGCAGAGGGACTCGCCGGCCTCGCCTGTCACCACCCGCTTGTTTGTCTCGTCCACTTGCCCGTACCCGGTGTGCATCGTGACCGTGAGCTTACACGCAATGACGCAAAAGGACTCACTGAACACCCGGCCCCAAGTTGGTTTAGCCCTCCCACGGGATTTTTTTTTTTTTGCTGGTTCAATCAAGTTGCAACTAGCAGCACCAGCTTGGTTTCATCTAAAAAGAAGCTTGGTTTCATCGTGCTGGATCAGAGCGTGCGGATTTGGTCATGATGGCTCAAGTTAGGACCCCCATCCGCACCCATGCCATGGCCATGCCCGAGTCGCTTGCGCGGCCTCGCTGCTTCGTGTTGCAAGTGCCGGGCGCACGGGCCAGGCCTCGCACAGCTTGTCGTCAGCTTGGCCGGCCTCTCTAGAGCCAAGCTCAAGGCTGCTGCGGGTGGAATTTGATCAGATCACGGAGGAATAAGCGCGAGAGCTTGGAACTTATCCCACCGCCTGTGGACAGTGCAGCGGCCGGCGGGCGGCTCCACCATGGGGGCGCGGATCGTCCATCGGGTCCTGACAAAGCGAGGCGCCCGGCGAGAATGACGGGGAGGAGCAGCGTGCAGCTGCAGGTAGTCCTTGGGCGCCTGTCACGTCCCCTGCAGCCTTGCCCGAGGCCGCTCTGCTTCAAACCTTAACCGGTCGGTGTCGGCCGCCGGCCGGCTCGCAGCGCAGGCAGGCGCGCGGCGCGGCGCGGCGCGTTTGAATCGCCCGCGGCGGCCCCCGGCCTGACGGTCAGGTCCGTGGTCCTCAGCCGTGGCGCCAGGTTTGCTCTCTTGCCCTGCTGAGCGCTGATACGTCGGTTCGTTTCGGCGCCGTGTAGGATGGTTTTGCCGTTGATCGCGTATTGATGAGATCCATTTACTGCGAAACGTTGAGCAGCCTGATCCAGATTGTCCGCAGGCTCTGTTTCAAACGGAGAAGAAACGCCTTCGGGTGGGAGCGGCTTGGCTGGCGGCGGATACGCGCTTACTGGCTGACACCAAAGCTCGGGGGAGCCGCTTGGCAATGAAGCGCGGATGGCACACGAATCCGGCCTAGATCGGCTGCTGACCAGAGCGGAAGGTATATGCAGCCTGTCGGAGAGACTCCACGCACGTACCAGCTGGTATAGGCTCTCTCAACATTGTTCTTTGGAGACCATGCAGATGTAGTTAATTCGATTCGAAATGAGTAAAGTACGCCTGGTCTTTAAACCCTATAGTGAGATCCATATCGCATGATGGGCCGGCCTGGGCAGCCTCCTGGGCTCCCTGGCTGGACACGTTCTGTGCAGGTGGATACATTCCCGTGGGCTGTGTGGGTGTGGGCGTGTGGCCACGCGTATCAGCAGCACTCAGAATTCAGCAGAAGCACGGGAGCTGTCGGTGTGGCACGTTGGCGGCAGGCCGCCGCCTCCGGCGGCCGCTGACACTTGCCCCAGCTCTGGGAATGCCAATGGATTCGCATGGGTTTACTCGGGTGATGTTAGTGATTTGATTGTTCTGGATGCATGCTTAATGGGCTGGTGATGATTCCCGCCCCAATTAACTTTTGAGAAGAACCTGGAAGTTGATTCCTAGTGTAATTTGCTACTTGCTCATTTCAACCCAAGGACCACGCTCCCTCCATATGACGTTGATAAAACATCATATATCTAAAAGATGAATAATCTACACTTGAGTCGCATTCAAGACCCAATAATGACAGCAACAAACAAAAGCAGCAACAAAAACACCCAAATGCTGAGACGCATGATTACCCGGGCACCATCAGCTCGATCGACTCTCACGGCCGCGTACGTGTCGCCGACTCGCCGCACACTTGATCCGCCCCCACAAACTGTCGCGGTCAGAGTCACCAATCCGGACAACAACGCTGCACAAGACACCCGGATGATCACCAATAATCGTCATCGCATCGCTCGTATCGTTATCGACCACCACATCGATCGATCAGTGTTGGCCGTTGCCATCAGGGCGTTAGTGTCGCATCGCCTGATCGCCGGAGCCCTGCCTTTTTCCTCTCTGTAATCTGTATGTTGCTTGCCGATTTTTCTCGTGAAAGATGACAGCCGCCTCAAACCCCGGTGAGTCAGTGACCGACCCCACAAATGATTGGAGATCGATCATCATTTCACCAGAAAAGCTTAACAGTTCCGCACGGCCGCTCTGCAGTCCACCTCGATGTGTGCGCGGAGCCTGTAGTTATCTCGGTTTGGGCTTCAGATCATCTTCCTCCTGCCAAGCCGCCGGCCATATTCTATTCTCTTTGCAGCTGACCAAAATCTGTGCTTCGCCTGGTAGCTACAGGATAGGGTGGTATTGTGCAGCTATCCACTTATTGTATCACAGTCAGACAGACAAAGTCACTTGCAATGCAAGTTCATGTACCTGAGGTGAGATTGGGATATGATTGGAATGTTTCACGTATATAGCAATACAGTAAGAGCAGCTTTTCTCTGTGTGTTGCATACGTGCATGCATCTCAGCGCACGAATCTTAGCCGATGATCATTGTTGCTATTTCCACCGAAAAGCAGCCATCCAATGAACCGGAGTTTTACTCCAATTGTTTACAATTGAAACAAGTGCATGTGTGTTGAAAAGGTAGACACCGAGCATCCTCGTTTTAAATATAAAACCGAAGAAAACTATAAGTTAGAAAGAAAAATAGCAATGATTAGCAGCTGATGAACTTCTGATGGTGCGGTTAGTGAGGATGGGTTTGTGTTGAGATATAATAAGTGAATTAATGGTCCGTTTTCTCTATCTTTTGGGTTAAACTGGTCGTTGCATATGATTCACTATGGTATTAGGCCAAAGGTCTGAGTTGTTGCCTGCTGGGCTGCTCCTCTTCCCCATCTGAGGATGGCATAAGCAACTCAACATTTTAGGGGTTTCACATGTTTCAGAGAGAGGCCAGGCAGGGGGGGGGGGGGGGGGGGTTAAGGCGGGCGGGGCTGCTGTATAGGAACATAGCACAGGGCAGGAGACGACAAAGAAGAGATTAGTTCAGTGGTGTGGGCAACAGTCAAAGAATCCAGTGGCTAGCTCCAGCTAGAGATGGGAGTAGAAAGCTATGGGCAGTCAGGCAGTGCTAGGGTGAACACAGATTATCCAAACGGATAAAACATGAGAAGACATAAGTGACATACGATCTGGAACCAACATGTAACAAAGCTCGACTGAACAGCTCACTATTTCTAGACTTTTCTGAAGGACAGCAACACCCTTAAAAACAGTTTCGATCTAACATGTGCAACTAGCATATATAATTTGCAAAGCATATTGTGAGATGTCTCAAGATGATCATAGACAAAGGCGCAAACGGTGAGGCAAATGTCAAAAAGTGAAGACCAACTTTCAAATGTAATTAAGGCTACCTAGCTAGGAGATAAACTGTTGACCCAATTCAGCAGGAGAAACAAAACAGAT
This sequence comes from Setaria italica, assembly GCF_000263155.2. NCBI lineage: Eukaryota > Viridiplantae > Streptophyta > Magnoliopsida > Poales > Poaceae > Setaria > Setaria italica. Next base: position 10,951,139 of record NC_028452.1, on the reverse strand, counting down.
GGTGTGAAATAACATCTACTGATGGAGTGATGGTAATGAGCCAGGATGAAGTACAGCAGGTTTACAAGATTACATGTTGTATTCCACCCATCCATGCTACACTAAACCTTGATGATCAGACAGTAATGAAACCTCACTAGCCAGCTAGCAGCCACCAGCACACTGTTCATCAGTTACAAGTCGGGTTACTTCACCCTTCTTGTCCCTAGCGAGCAACTTTGCGTAATCCATCGATGTAACATGGGACTCAACCACTGCACCTAATGCCACGTTGTTTCTTGGGGCACTGCACCCTTTTCTGTTGCAAATTCTTGCTTCTCCCCGGATCACATGGAATCCGTGCCCCAGTGGCCCTTAGTTTGTTTCAGACGGCTTCTAGTTCGCCGCCTCCGGCGGCACCGCAACCTGTGAGGCTCTTTTGGACGCCGTCGAGGTCGGCGGCGGCGTCCTCCTCCTTCTTCTTGGTGTACTCGCCGTAGAGGTAGGAGGCGAGGCCCCAGGCGCATAGCGCGGTGGCGATGCCCTTCTCAGCGCCGAACGCGTCGCCGAAGACTACCACGCCGCCCAGCACGTTGGCGACGAGCACGGCTGTCATGCAGACGCCGCTGTGGAGCGACGACGTCAGGTAGATCACGCCCGCCGTGCCCATGAAGCACGCCTGCCACGTCAGCACCAGCGTCAGCACCACGACCCAGTACAGGGCGGTGGAGCCCTCCCAGCGCGCAACGTCCCCGCCAAAGCCTCCCTTCGCTGCCAGCCCGGCCGCCGCCACCACCGACGCCATGGCCTGCATCACTGCCTGCACCTCCACGGCCAGGATGAACCCGCCGGACACCGCCTCGCGGTACAGGAGCTCCATGACGGGCAGGTATGCGGCGAACAGCCCCGCGGCGCCCAGCGTGACGACGTAGCCGATCAGGTAGTGCGACCGGCCGCCGCCCTCGGGGCTCTCGCCGGACTCGCGGAGGGCGAGGAGCACCGAGGTGATGGTCAGGAGGATGACGGCATTGAGGTTGACGAAGGTGAGCGGGTGGCGGACGATGATGGCGGCCAGCACGAGCGTGAACGCGAGCTGCGTCGACAGCAGCAGCGACGACGTCGACACGGGAAGGAACGACGTGCTGTACGAGAACAGCAGGTTGTTGGCGCCCATGAGCGCGCCGATGACGAGGCAGACCGCGAGGAACCGCCGCGAGAACCACGTGAACGGGCGCGGCGCGGCGGCGGGGCGGCCGGCGAATAGCACGGCCACGACGAGGAGCGGGAAGCCCGCCGACTGCACCAGCGTCACCACCCACCGGTTCCGGCCGCCGTGCGCGAAGTAGAACCTCGACAGCAGGCTCGACGCGACCGACCCCACCAGCAGCGCCGCGTAGTTCGCCATCAGGAGAAGCATCCGCTGGCGCGACGCCGAGGCCGCCGCTGTCGGACCGGCGCCGGCGGTTGCCATTGTCGCAGACGACTCGTCGAGGAGGAGGAACGGGTGGTGGCGGCGGCGGGCGACGTCGTGGCTATGCGGCATAAACCATAGGCGTTGGGATTCTCGCGATGATGAGGGGAGGATTCTTCTGTATATAACGAGGTCGAGTTGGGGAACGGGGAATATATAGATGGATCTGCTCTTTCCTTGTGGCCTGTGGGCAATTTTGGATTTTCAGTTGCTTGTGCGTATAAAAAGGAAAAAAAAAAGGAAACAAAGCACGCCGCTGGATAATTTTTATTTGAATCATTGGTTCGAATCAAACACTGCTAAATTCAAAAGAGGTCTGGAATTAAATACTAAAAATAACTGCAAAATTGATTGCTATAGGTAGCATATGACAAAAGCAGTTCATGCATTGAATCGGCGTTGTCTATCTGCAAGCTAAGATTGTTTTCAAAACGGATCGAGAAAGTATCCAAAAGAAAGAAAGAAAAACGGATCGAGCAGGGGCAGTCATTTACTACTGCTGCCCAAGATAGGTACCAAATCGAACAATGTTTAGTAGCCTATGCCATGATTTTGGGCGAATTGAACTATTTATGGTAGTAGCCGCGATGCACATACATGTATATACCACGTGGAAGTGTTTGAATTCGTGGTCGGCCATTGAATTCGTTTGGATGATTTGGTTCAACTTGGGACGGTGGAGATTGTGCTTGGGTTGGAACCGGAAAGGATTCGATGCGGTGGGATGGAAATCATGCTTCTTTCTCGATTTGTTTGCTGGCCCGGATTGTCTTGTATCTATTTTGGAGAGGGGAGGGATTACCAGGAAAGAGCATTGGCGGCTCGCGTAGCGTCCACATGCTGTGTCTTGTGCGCCGCCGCATGCAAGGTAAGCATGTGCTGAAACCCGAGATCAGAAAACTATGCCGTCCTTGTCTCGGAGAGCTGAGTTTGCTTACACAAAGGTAGAAATTTCGAATTACAGCTCTTGCTAGTAGTTATTCTTTTTTTACCTACATTGGCAGTTGGCACATAGATAGGTGTAGAAATGGCATGTTGCTCTGAATTTAATACATTAGGCTTTTTGAACATACCGAATATTGCTTGTTGAAAAAAAAGCACGCTTCTTTATCGATTTGGTTTCGCGCCCATCCATTAATGCAAACGTTCTTTTGCAAATCAGGGGAAATCTAGCTAATTAATATTTTTATTGTTCCTTAGGAAATTGATATTCTTGACATTATTCATTTCCTAAATCGAAATAAAGTAATAGAAAAAGGACCATCCTGCCCTCGACCACTTCACATGCTAGCTTCTTCACACCCTCTCCTAGAGCACGCAATTTTGTGCAACACACCATCGCTCTAGTCATCTAGTGGACGCGTTGCAAGAGCCCAAAAACATGTGGAGGAAAGCATCCGTTACTACGTTACTAGCCGCACCTCAAAAATAAAAAAGCTCCAACCTTCAATGGCAAGAATCCGGCCAAGATAGCCGTGACCCCCAATGGAGGAGAGCACACTGGAAGTCTGGAACCATGACGCAGTCACAACTCACAAACTTACAAAAAAGTTCATCTTTTTATCGGGAGATTTTTGGAGAGCGAGGTTCGATCCGGATGGCAAGGCGTCGTTTGGTCTGTCGGTCGGGAGGGGGGGCCTGGCGGCATGCGCGAGCGGCCGTGGCCATCCGGACGCGCGGCGACGCCGCCGTCGTCCCGGCACGGCGCATGCGCGCCGTGCGGCGGAGGCAACGGCGCGCGCGCGCGCGCGGGCGGACGGGCCGGCCGGGCCACGCACGCCGAGCGCGCGGGCGCGCCTCCACGTCGCCGCCGCCGTGCCGCTGTGCTCGCGTCATCAGCCAGGCAGCAGAGCCACGGCGCCTGACAACGAATAACTGATACGCTCGCGGCACGCATCACGTCGGTCGCCAGTTAGCTAGCTCCGGTCATTTCGTTTCCGTTCGGATTTTGTTGGTTGAAATTTACACGAAATCGAGCGGAACATAAGATCGATGCGTGGAAAGACTCTATCGGCGATGCTATTTCTATGGACAACGTCGCCGCCGTTGATCGGTCGGCGTTTGTTTCGTCAGGAAAGATCGCTCTGGATCGGCACGCATTTGCGGTGGGATCGATATGATCTATCGGGACGGGAGGGAGACGTGCCCAGTAGTGAGCGTGTGCGTGCGACGTTGGCAATGTCATGGACGGAAAGCTAGCTAGGGAGATGGCACGGCAGGCACGCGCGTACTTAACCTTGCCAGCATGCAGTGTTCCTTCAACAAAATTAGCATGCTCAAACGGGTTCGGTGATCAGCTTGTCGATCCATTTTTAGCTACGGAACGATGAAGGGATAAGCCTTGTAGATGTCGGACACGTCAGACGTCACTAGCTACTATGGTTCAAGTAGCTCTAAGGTCTCTAGGGGAGAGCCTCCATAGGTCCTGTTGGACGGACTCAGCAAACCAACATGAACAGTTTGAGTTTTAGGCAGTCGTACTCGTACCTGGTGATGTAGTACTACATGGTAGTGGTCTACACTCTACAGCTTCAGAAACTTGTACAGTTGTACGACAATCACCCTGCGCACACTGTTCGATCGTGAAAAAACAAGTTCTGCACTTCGTGCAAGTTGAGCTCAGCCGGTAGTCTGAACTTTGTGCCAAATGGTTACAGAGAGGCTAGCTACTGCACATAACACCAACCAACGTCCTAGATCTGGAACTTTGGATTGCACCACAAAACTACTGTGCGGAAACCACGTGGCTCTACATATAGGTAAAGGATGTTGATGGAATCAGTTGCCCATATGATTGGCGTCATCATCGTCAGACTCATGATACGAAGTTTGCTGTAGTACTGCTGCAGAGTGCAGACACATGGTGGCCGGCGATATACGCAGTAGTAGGCATCGATCCAAAAGGTTGGCCATCAGCTGCCATTAGGTTGTTAAGGGGGTGTTTGGATACACCTCTACTTTAGTACCCGTCACATTGAATGATCGAATGCTAATTAGGAGTATTAAACATAGACTATTTACAAAACTCATTGCACAGATGGAGTCTAATTCGCGAGATGAATCTATTAAACCTAATTAGTCCATAATTTAACAATGTGCTGCTACAGTAAACATGTGCTAATCATGGATTAATTAGGCTCAATAGATTTGTCTCACGAATTAGTATAGATGTTCTGCAATTAGTTTTATAATTGGCTCATGTTTAATCCTTTAAATTAACATCCGAACATCCGATATGACATTCCAGTACCTCGTATTCAAACAGCCCTAACACTTGTCTTAAGACATGGTCACCGTCTACAAATAGAAATCCCGCGACGCATGCGTGCCATCAGCCTTGGATCAGTCAGTCTACTTCTAGGGGCTAGCAGGGGTGCCACTCTTTTCAAATTGGCCATGCATATCCGTATCGACAGTTGTCGACCAGGCCCGCGTGCTCTAAGTGTGTTTAAACGGATAAAGTGATTGCGATTGAGTGAAGGGTCTATAGATGTGACTACGATTGCCATTATACTGACATGACACATGAGTCAGCACTTGATCATTTTCCCTTTTCTGCGAGAAGAGTGAGCATTTAAGTGGACTATACAATTCCTATCTCCTGATGCTCGCTAAAATCTTGCTAATGCCTTTTTAGTGGACCTCTCAGCTCTGTTAAATTAAAGAAGAAGAAACACAAAATAAATAAATCGTTAGGATTTGAGACGGCAAGTCTAACGAAGCGGTGGCCCGTAGACGTGTAGTAAATAGAACATGGGCCGCTCAAGAAGAGCATATTCATGGCCCAGTATGGGAAAGGATCTGCCAAAGGTCAATGGAAAGAAAAAAATACAGTCGAACACACAAGCAAGTAGCAACTGAAACCCCAAAAATCCCTCGTCGAGGAACTGCCATCTTTTTCAAGAGATGACCAATCCATCCTTTGCTGTTTCTGTTAGTATTTTCCTCCTCCAAAATCTCGATCTCATCTAAAGGGTGTTGTTGTGAGTGATCAGTTGCACATATGATTGGCGTCATCATCACAACTCATGATATGAAGTTGCTGTACTGCTGCTGCAGACACATGGTGCCCGGGGGATGTGTAAACTCGAATCCCACTCTGATTTCGCTCTTGTTTTGAATTTTGATTGCTAGCATTTGGATGCTTGCCAAGCACTTGAGGTTTCTGATGGATTTTCTTGTGCTTGTACAGAGAAAAACCGCACCGGCAACACAAGAGACGTCTTCAGAGCAGACGCATGGACTCCAGTGATGTCGCCAGCACAAGCAGGTCCAGCAGACCAGCACCCCCACTTCTCTTGATGCCACGAGCCTACGAGCAGCAGGTACCAAGCCACCGACACGACAAGCCGGTGGATGAGTTGAAAGGCGACCTCTCTGAACTTTTCAGCCCAGAGCTCAATCCAACGCCCTCGTCTTCCCAAGCAAGAAAGGCTACGTGTCTCGTGCGGCCGTCCAAGTTACTGCACCCCCGTGGCTTGCCGTCATGGCGGTACCGCCAGTGCAGAGCCGCAGCCAAGGCCGTGCCACCAGGGTTGTTGCCGCCACCGTACCACGGCAAGCCGGAGTGCAGCAGCTGCCGTGGACACTGGACACTTCTGCAGGCCCAGAGCACCGGGGAGCCATCCGCGCCGCGGAAGCCACCGGCGGCCAAGGAGGCCAAGCGGCGCCTGCCACCGCACAACCACTGCCGGGCCGGTCGGTGCTGAAGGGCGCGCCGTTCATCGTCTCCTCCAGCTGCTTCACGCTGGTCCAGATGCCTGCCGACTTCGCCGTCGCCGTCTCGACCAAGGCGGTCCGGCGCCTCATCGACGGTCCTCTCCTACTCCTAAACTGCCCTACATGGACCCGGCCAGGAAGAAGGCTTACGGCACAGCCGAACCCGTTCGTCGACGGCTTCGTGCTGATCAGCCACTCGACGAAGGACGAGCAGCCGCTGCACGTCTCGAGGAACACGTCGTTCGACAGCATCGACGGGACGAAAGGGGTGGGCAGGCTGCACCGGCTGATGGGTTAGGGGTCGATCGGCGAGCGAGCTGCTCCGGCACTCCTCGGACCTGTACGAGAGCTTCAGTGAGCGGACGACACCTGACGTGGCCACGTGGGGCACTAACTAACGACAGGAGAGGGAAAGGTGTTTGCGTCCGGCAACGACTACGACGCGGATGACTCGGATGAGGAAGACAGTGGCGCGCTGAAGAGATCAGCGGCGAGAGGGTCGGGATGGACGCTCCCTGCAATTGATGCTCCCCAAGGGGATCCGTGTCCTCGGCAGCTTCGTGCCATCGTTACTGGTGTTTCTGGCAAGACGAGATGAACCTGATGGCCTCCAGCATGGTGGTGACGTCGACGGCCAATCTTTAGGGCTCCTTTGGGAACGCGGGGAGCTAAGACAGGGGAGGTACGCCCCCGAGAGGGATTTTTGCGGAAATCCCTTTCCCCGTCATTTTCCTGGGTAGTTAGTCCCTGTACGTCGCTGCTGTTTGGGAGTAAAGGGCCCGTACAGCATATAAAAATCAATACAGATGTAAAGTTTCAGATCACGTCTCACAACAAATACAAATGCCATCCAAAATTGATACCGATGTACGTTGCTGTCCATCATTGCATGATCATTCATACATTCACATCAACAAATACAAATGCCAACTTCATGTCTTAAGTTTCGGAGCACGTCTCACAGCAAAAAAACCGCTTTAGTTCACTTGTATTTTGCCTCCAAGCCAATGCATCTCAAGGTTTACCATCACAAAAATCGTAAAATGTATCACTTCCAACTTATAATTTAGGCACCAGCTCAAAACTAACACTTTTACTATGCCATAAATGGCATGAAAAAAATAGTAACAATGTGAATCTGAAAAGTGACGACAAAACCATGCAAGATCATCCCGTTGAGTCCCTCAGGAATCTCCTCGCCGTTGTGCTCCCATGAGACATCTGCAATATACTGTCTCATAATGCCACATGTTTGCAATATCAATTGGAACACCAGATTGTAAATATATTTTATCTCATGAATAATGGAAGTGAAAGATCAAGCAACAAAGAGACATGGGTAGCTAACTATGCTAATCTGACATGAATATATAGTTGACCAGTTATGTGTAAGGTAAGTAAACTACGGCATTATACTTTGATTACTCTGTATGTGGTACATATAGACATTCTAGCTCTATTTACTCAATATATGAATATGAGAATGCTTAATAAAAAATAAGTCTCTGCAAGACAGACCTACTTATCTCCTGGACTACACAAGTAGCAAAACAAAAAGGTTCTGAATCTACTATTAATGAAGCAACAAACCAAACATGGTAAGATACAAGTTACTGAAATTTTCATGCTCAAGCTATTAGTTTTGATTTGAACCATGTCAGTGCTAATTAGTTCAGGTCTCTGAATCTACTAGTTTTATTTGAACCGTGTCAGTGTTAACAAACCACTCAAGCAAGTGTGCTCTTATAGCAACTCCAAAAGTTTCTCAAAAAGTTCTTCCTCAAAACTATGTATTGGGGGCTCTTCCAAAAAAAAATTCCCCCAAAAATATATCAACCCACAGTAGATCGCTAATAACTAGCCCCCTATATTTCAAAATAGGCCACATCATCATAATTGGGCCCATTAGTTGGGCTGCTCACCTGCCCCTCACGCAAGCACCTCCCCCTCGCGATCTCCAGTGTCGCCGCCAGGAGCTCACGTCGCCGGAGGAATTTTCATGCCGCCAGGAGCTCATGTCGCCGCCAGAAGCTCACGCCGCCAGTCCCTACGCACAGAGGAATTTTCAGCCGTCGGAAGCAGCCCTGCAATCAAAGTAAGGTCAAGTAGATAAAGCAGGTTGAGGTCATTTTTTTTGTTCTTGGAAGCCTGTATAATAGTCTACGCTTTGACCTGCGATCAAAGTAAGGTCAAGTAGATAAAGCAGGTCAACAAAAACAAAAAAACACTATTTCAAGGCTGCAATCTATTTATTCTTGCGATAATGAGGATTTTGTCGCCGCCCTTGCCTAGGAAAAGTAGTTTCTACGATCTCCAACTCCAATTGGAGATAGGTACAGTGGATTCGCTATGAGTCGACCAAGCCTTTAGATGCAACTGGTGCTGGATTCATCGTTAGATGATGACGATGATGATTTCTTCCTCTCTGTTACTCATGTGGTCGTGAATGCGGATGAGTTTGATGATGAAATAAAACATCGTGGTTCTATCCTAGGGCATTGAGTACTTTGGCGAGATAGACAGGCAGGGCATCAGTGGTTGTATCAAGATTATTTTTTAGATGATCCTACGTACGGACATAGTTATTTCAGACAACGGTATGTAAATAATACATTTATTTTGACCATTTTTAAAAAAATCATATTATATATGTGTCTCATTACTCTTGACATGCAGGTTTCGAATAAGGCATATATTATTTGTACACATATGGAATACCGTAGAACAACACGATGAATATCACATAGTATCATATGGAAAAAAATATCACAATAGCTACTAATACTATTTAGAAGAATCGAATTCTAATTAAGTACTTGGCTCATGATCTTAGCCTGCAAGCACATGTAGTATTTCTTTTGCTCGTCTGGCACGAAAGTAAGGTCCATGGTCATAATCCTCTCTTCATCCCTCCTTTTCTGCAAATGGACCTCCTGCCTCATCACCTCAAGAAGTAGTTTTTCATTTGCAACTCGATCCTGTTCAAGAGCAAATGCTTTGTTGAACCTCTCCTCTTTTTTTAGCTCTTTCTTCCCATCAGTTTCTTTCTTCTATGCCTACATATTTTCTAAGATTGTTGTCACAGTTTTTTTCTTCTCTTGCAACACTATTGCTTTTGCTTTCTTCTTACCAATTGGCCTTGTCAATGCATTATCCTCTAGGCCTTGAACCGCACCTTGTCCTATTTCACTTTGTAAACTTGGACTCGGATCAGCAGTTGAGCTTGTCTTCTGCTTCTTGTTAGATGTTTTAGCAGCAGCCAATTCATCAATTTTAGCAAGCCATTTTGGTTGTGTTCTCAGCTTATTCCAGCAATGCATGAACTGAAATGCTTTCTGATGTTCGTCTTCGGACTTATACAAAGCACATACCTCTGCAATCTGCACACACCAACATCCAAGGGATATTCATATATGACATATAAAAATAAAATAGTCAAAACAAATCCTGGTATTGCATAGTGAGTAAGTACCTTGTCTTGTATTGTAGTACCACTCTGACGTCTTAACTCAATCCATGTTAGACATCCACAAAACTTGTTCACACATTTTTGTGTGGTCTCCGCCAGTGCATGAGAGAATTTATGGTACGCTTTGAGGGACACATTTTGTGTTCATGGAAGTACTCATAGATACGAGACCAATACTTTCCACCTTTTTGATCTCTGCCTACAATTGGATCCAAACTTACATTCAGCCATCCTGAAACTAAAACCTCATCTTCATGATCACTGAAATTCTTTGATCTCTTATGGTTTGGCCTTGCGGAGGGGGCTGCTGGACCGACTTGCATGGCTTGTGACTATTGGTCAGCATGTGTTGTTACAATTATCAAAATCCCCTAGATTGGTTTCATCCATCATGTTGGAAAAATATCCATTTCCTACAAGAATTTAACCAGTGATAAGTTTTCTATACTAATTAATGCTTCCAGCTTTGTATCTGTGTACATGTCAATTTACAATTATTTTGCAGATGCTTCCAGCTTCTAGGATGGTTTACACAAGCCATTTGAGCTGTTGCTTTTCTCTGCCCATTGTTAGTAACTACAAAATTACTATCTAACCAGCCACTCCAATTGAGTACAATCAACAATATCCTAACTACAGTGATCATGTAGTACTTCATTCACAAGCATCTTCAAAGATATGAAACTTAACAGAAAAACAGCTTTGGTTTCAGGCATACAAGCCATGCAATTAGAACTATGTTCAGTTTTTTCATGCGTGAACAGAAGCTAGCTAGTGGACCTGTTGCATCTGTGCCACTGAATGGCTACTAAGTCAGTAACAATTGTCGCGGCATCCAGACTCTGATTTTCTATATAAAGTTCCTAATATGTAATAATAGACAGCAGACCACAACATCTCCACTGTCTCCATTATCCAATCAGTAAATTCATCTAGGTATGATCTTACTGTTACGAATCAGGTAAAGGCATTACCGTGATTTGAATCTGAAGGCTAAACCATAATTATACAGGCTGCACTTTGCAGAGATCAAATGACATGTCAAGTAGATTCTTGAAGACAGATTATCAATCTAGCACTACTGATTTCATTTAAAGTTTACGAAAGAAGAAGATAAAACAATATCTCATCAGGTCATCATAATGATAAGTACAGAACATGGACTTTATTGGAGGATAAATTTACTGATCTTTTCTTGATGTAAAACAAAGTTTCAATAGTATGATAACAAGAAATGATGGGTGCCAAGATTATTTGATAGAAAATAGAAAAAAAGGAACTTAAATCGTACATGATATCATAATGCCACAATTATGAACCATACCCAAGATTTTTCAGTTCATGAGATAGTATTGTTGAAGTTTGCTATGTGTTTTAGATTTGCTAGTAGCTCAACAAAGATATGGTATGGTTTAGCTGATACTATAGAGAGACAGTGGCTCCAGTCTACATTGTTGTGATTGTTATATTGTTCGCCGCTCTTATAGGACGAATGGGGAACAAGAGCCCTTTGATTCTAATAGAAATAACTATATTCAACTGGAGAACATATGAAAAGGCATTGCAAAGGTACATGGAATGTATTATCATCAAGAGTGTCAATGAATTCAAATCTGTGCAGGAATGACTACATCAGTTGCTACAATATGCTGAAATCAAATGTATATCATGCTTAAGAGTTAACTTTAGAAAATGCTGAGATTCTAAGCAGTAAGATAAAGTGCCAATGGAGCTATAATACTATCAGTTAAAGTTTTACTATTCAAGACATGATCAATAACTTGCACAGACGGAAGATGAAACTGCATGAGACTAGCAACATCAGGCATGGCATCCAATTTGCAGTGCCAAACAAAAAGTTAGCAGTGGGCTAGTCAAATAAACTGAAAACAGTAGAGCAATGGACTAGAGCAGCTCATGTAGAAAGATTAGCATAAGATACATACTTACATAAGCATTCCAGATGATGCTGGGATTACAGACTATCTCATATCATAGAGAATTGAAATGAAGAGCTTATGATTCATACCATTCACAAATGAGTTGCCGTTGGCCGCTTGTTCGAAGGCAGCAGAGGGGTCGCTGGATAGGTACGACACTGTCGATATGGAATCCAAATCTTCGCCGGCAAGGGCTGCCATCGGAGGACCACCAGGCAGGTCGAGGTCGTCGCCGCTGGACCTCTGCAAATTTGTGCCACCACCGGTCCATTGAGGGATGTGGTCACTGCTGGGCCATTGAGGGTGCTGGCCGCCGACGAGCACCACGCGTCGTTGAAGCATCCCGCCGCCGTGCCTTACTTGGTCCTGCTGGACAAGAGCAGTTGACTATGGTGCCTGCATGTGCTGCCCTTCGCTCTGCCACCGCCACTCACCCCGCCGCCACCCCTTTCCCCGTCGCCGCCGCCGCTGTCGCCCCTCGCCCTGCCGCCGCAGCACCTCGCCCCGCCGTTGCCACAGAGCTTCTTGCCTCACACGCGCGGCAAATCTTGCGGGAAGAGACTCTCACGCACGGGAAGGGGGCAATTGGGGGAGGAGGCTGCTCGCGAAAATATGCACGGCGACCGGCTCTGTTTTGCCATCACGAATAGCTTGGGGAAGTTTTGGGAGAGATGTTGGAGTTCTTTTTTTCTTTTTTTCTCCCTAAACAAGGTATTAGGGGTAGGATACAGATTCTTTTGGAGTTGCTCTTATTCCCAAAATCAAACATTGCCCTGGACAAGTTAGCAGTCAGATGGAATAAGGTACCTATGCTACTCCAGAGACTACCTAGTTACTATTCAGACTGAATACGGTACCTATCCTACGATGCTCATGGCAAGATAATATGGTTTCACATGACATTAGCATTGGAATATCAGTTATAAACCCCCACTTTCAGCATCCTGCCATGATGGTTTGCCATGCTAGATTATCCGTGTATCTTAATTGCAGTTGCAAAGAAGCGTATCAAAATTTCATATGTCAGTACAACATTTTACATGAAGCAGATCATAGAACGAGCCTAATCCAACAAACGTAGATAACATATTGCAGAAACTCTATCCAAATTCAAAACTTTCAGCGGATAAAACAAAAAGGGCTACCAAGGAAAGTGAACATCATACTAAAAAAGGGTACACAACTGAGAAAGGGAATATACCCGAGCAATCTTTTTCTTCAACCAAATCAGCCAGACACTTGGATTTTTGTGCCCACCAATATTTTTCTACTAGTAGTAAGGAGCTTTCATAGTAACACATATGGATACTAGGAAAGATAAAAAATCGATGAAGCAGAAGTGCAGAACCAACAAGGATAGAACAGCCATCAAACTTTGAGGTAACCAATTCATAATATATTTGATAGAAAAACTCTAGTTCACTAGTAAACACCAACCAACATAGCATTCTATGGCTTAATTACTACTTACCGGTCTTTCCACCAACATAAAACAAACATCAAGACTAGTAGTAGGCATCATTCTTAATATTTTTATTTGGCCAAATTATTCAGGAAGATGTTGTTTAAGAAAAAAAGGCACATTAATTACAAGATGTACAATATCTTAATGCTCACTAGGAATCAGGAGAGACAAATATTAGTCAGCATATACATCCTGATGCTAGCGAAGGACTGATTATCACCTCAACATTAGCATAGTTGACGTGAGAAGCCATTATTGATCTAAGCAGCAGCAAGCAAGCTCACAAACCTTGATTGTGTTTGACAAAACAAAAACCTTATTAGTATTTACAAAGTTGTTTTTCAGTAATCACTGAACCAAAGGACGGATAAAGCTTCAGCATAGCTTTTCCTCTGTACAATTTTCATCTTTTTTTTTACCAATGCATCCATCCAACAATTTTTTTGTGAAGGTGGAAAACAAGATCGATTCACAGACATGCAAAATTAAAGTTCCTAGAGTGCATCTGCCAGAGGTGTTCCTACCATCTTGCTGTCTCGCCAAAATCAATGTACCACTCATACAAGTAGACCGCGTTTCAGGAATGGCATGGAACATATGGCATATCTCAGCAACAAGAACAGAGCCATTCAGAATTTTCAGGAATCATTAATCCAACCATTAAATCCAATCATTTTTTTTACTACAAGACTTCTAGTTCATGGTGACTAAATACAGACTACAAGAAAATGCTACCCTGATTAGCCATATAGCATCACAATTTCGTTCAACAGGTAGGCACATCTTGGATGCAGAGGCTGTTGACAGGCAAGGAGTGGATCTTGGAGCTAATACACCAAGATCTACAAGGAATCAGGAAAGAGGAGAGTGGGAGGGGGAAAACTCGCATATGCTGGCTGAGGAGGAAGATGGTCTTGTCATTGTAGATCGAGACGGTGACGGTGCTCCTGGACAGCGGCGGCGGCGGCGGTATATGTAACTACAATACCTGGATACCAATAAAAGAAATACATAGTCGAACTATTGTATCTAGGACAGCGACGATGCCGAGTTGTGGCATCCGGACCCAAGAGGTGGAGCGTTCTCATCACATGCTTTCAATAGTTCGTTGCAACATTCAATGCCGAATCAATCACAACAGCATGTTTATGGTTCACAACAACACACATATAGTACAATGCCTCCTAATGTTGTTAGTGCCCCCAATTTAGCTTCTAATCAGCCTAGGGCTGAGTTGGGAGGATCCAGAGGGGAGATTCCTGAGATGTTCAACAAACTTTTGGTAGACATCCTAGAGTTCCAAAACGAGCATATCAAAAGTCTTACCCTAAAACTTATGAGTTTGTTCAATTTCCACAAGGGTATAGGGCTCCATAATTTATTAAGTTTACAAGTGATGATAATAGAACCACGTTAGAACATATACCACAATTTGTCATACAATGTAGTGAGGCCAGCTACAATGATATTTATAAAATAAGGTTATTTCCTTTATCCTTGTTGGGTGCTGCATTTACATGGTTTGTCTCATTGCCACCCAATTCTGTTCGTAGTTGGCCTAATTTAGAGAAAAAATTTCATGACTATTTCTTTACCCATGACTCTAAATTAAAATTGTCACATCTTACATCGGTTAAACAAAAGTTGCATGAAACTGTTTCTGAACATATTAGAAGATTTAGATACTAGAAACCGATGCTATGGTTTGACAATTTCTGATGGAGATTTAGCTGATCTAGCTTATTCTGGTGTACTTGAACTTCATAAAGAAAAGCTAGAAGCGCAAGAGTTTCAAGATGTTAGTCAAGTGTTACAAAAGGCTCCAGCTAATTAAAGCCGAGCTAAAGACTCTAGAAACTCACAAACGACTAATGAAAAATCTAATCGTCTTATTTACACGGTAGGTTATGAATCTGGTCATTCGGACGATGAAGGCAATGATGTTTTAACCGCTGAATTTGTATGGTCATACAAAGATAAACCTAGTACTTGTGCTTCTATCAAGACGGTCCATAAGAATCGGCAAGAAGATGTTAAATTTACCTTTGATGTAGCCAAGTGCGATAGGATTTTTGATGAGTTGCTGAGAATCGGCAAGGTTAGAGTATCTCATACGATACCATTACTTGAGGAATTGAATTGGCATGCTTATTGCAAATGGCACAATTCTTATTCTCATGCAACCAATGATTGCAATGTGTTTCGCTGGCAAATACAATTAGCTATTAATGAAGGTTGTTTGACTTTGCATAATATGCAAGTTGATCAGACCCCTTTTTCAGTGCATTCTCTTGAGTTGAACAATCTAAAAGTGCTAATTCGGTCGGATCAAGCCAAAAAATTCAATGGAAAGAATGTTGTCGGATCAAGCTGAAAAAGCCAAAAAAAGGCCGACAATTCCAGAGGTGGTAAAGGTGCTGAAGAAGTTGCTGGAGAAAACCCCTCAAGATATAATGAAGACTTCAACGCTGGGGGGCAATGCAAAGGCAAAAGCGTTGGTTTTGCAAGAACTGATCTGACCGGTGTGAAGACCGGTCTTACCAGTTCGTCCAAGAGGTCTAAAGCTAAATCCACTTTGGTGAGAAAAGCAAGGCTGACCTTCAAAGACCTTTTGGGAAAGTATGAAAAGGAAGGAGCTAACCAGAAAAAAGGGAGTCTGGCCAAATAATGGTAAGGAGTTGAAATTTTCACTGAATCACTAAAAACAACCATGCTCTTGTGAATCTCAAGTTAATTATGCTGCTGCACCATATGCATATTTTGGACCGACTACACCACGGTCTTGATCATATCCTTGGTATTATTCACCTTTGGTTTATAGTAGTTTACATATGCAACCATATATCATTCAATATTCTATTACATACTCAAATTATGGTTCATTGCAAAGATCGATTATTGTTAACAATGATCTGGTTAGAAGTTCATCTGTTGGAAATAAAAGGAGGTGTTGAAGACAGCAAGAAAAATTCAAAGTACCTACGGCCAAGGTGGTGTCATTCAAGCTTGACTCACACTCAAAAGAGAATATTACAGCAGACGCGGAAGCAAGGATTAATTGAACAGCAGATGGTGGTGATACCGGTGAGGTCAGCAACTACTAAACAAGTTTGGAGGCCAAAACAACTTGTTCCTTGAATTAAAACCAAGTTACATGGCCGATAACATTTTATCGCCCTTAGAAGCAATATATGGTCAGTGCAATATTCATCATCGTTCTTAGGTGATTTTGGTCCAGAAGATTGTTTTTTTTGGCACGCACACTTAGCCAAAAAATAGTGGGGCATGTGTTGATGACCAAAAGTAGCAGGTCTAGGCAAACCGGTTCTGACCGGGTTGCCCACACTGGTCAAACTGGTTTGGGTAAAGTTCTCAAAATGCAAATTGGACTTCACCATTACGTAGCTCTCGTCGAGACGATAAAAATACCTGTATAGTACGTCCGATTCGGAGTTCGGATGAGAGAGTTATAACCTCGGGAAGATCTGTACCTTAGCAAACTAGTCGGACCAGTTTTATTCTACAGAGTCCGAGTAGGAGATGTATTTTGGCACAAAATTTGTAAGGGTTTTAACTCCTGATGGTCCAAGACCTCCCCTCACTATAAATATAAATATAAAGGACTCTTTTATCTTTTTTAACTTTTTCTCTTACCCTAACTTTTCCAATCTATTACTTTCTCTTCCTCCTTCGTCTCTACGGCGATTGAGGGCGCTCTAGGTGGCCTACCGACACTAAAGCAACCTTGTGTGCGCTTGTCCTGACGGGATCTCTTCCGGGCAAGTGTTCGTTGGTCCGTCGTCAGGTTCCTGACGAACCGGTCTGACCCTGTACGCTGCACGTGACAATATAGCAGTATAGTACTAATGCACCACTACGGGAAACAGTCAAGTCGCCGAGTGTAATTTATTCACCGAGTGTATTTTTGCGGGCACTCGGCGAAGCCCAAGTTTGCCGTGTGTATTCCAAGAAACACTCGGCAAAGTGCCTGGATCCCGTAGTGCACGCACGATAGTTAAGTTCTGAATTTATATTAAACCAAATCATTGAAGCATGGTAATCACACTATGCATGTCATATGTGAACCGCGTACCTATATGTCCGATGAATCCTCCGTCGATGGGGTGTCTCACTCCTCCACGGCAGAACTGACAGTTACGACGCTCTACAAATTTAAATGCACGCAGTATATCTTATACAAGGAACATGTATAGTTTTACCAAGAATCTTAGACACAGGTGTGCATAGTAGCACAGCTTCCGGTCTTCCTGAACCAGCTGGCTCCGCAAATTAACGGACCTTTGTGTCTCCAATATATGCTTTGAAATACAAGTGAAAGTAGCTTAACGGATCATCATGGCTTAGGGTACACATGTTGCTATGAATACCCTTTGCACATATGAGCTTTGGAACACCATCAGGTATCTGATAAAAAACATAAAGAGAATTAAGTTCAAAGAAGCATGTATATGTATATGTGATATATTCGATTGATTCGCATAGCATTTATATTCGCAAAACATTTACCTACGGCATGTGGCATGCAAGAACCACGAGCCTAAGCACTGATGCTACCACCATTTTTTTAATTTTGATGCAACTACAATTAGATTATTAATGATAGACACAGATACAAGCTCACATACCAGCCGGTTTACATGCTCAACAACAACATAAATTATATTCTATACTCCTTCCACGAAATTCAAACTTACGTTTTTACTGGAGGTGCACCTGATTTTTTTTCCAACAAAAAACAGTTTCAAGAAAAAAACATAAGAATATGAAAACAACAAAAAACAAAAAAGCTTTTTCCTGATGAAATTACTGACCAGCCATTAGGTCACGAGATTAAAACTTGACTTCCAGAAGAGTAAAGTAGCGGAGTGTTGCAACCTGTGAATAAGAAGGTGAACTAGAGATCAACCACGTAGCTATTTAAAACCATCTTATCTTACTATTACTAATTGGAAGCTCCTTTTGAGGCCTTCAGGTGAAGCCACCTAGGATTCCTAGGTGGACAGTCTAGAAAAAGAGAGAAATCCTAGAAATTCTCACAAAAAAACAAAACATCCGACCATCAATCGATAGATTGAAATCATCGTAGCCTTTGATCTATTATGTTTCTAAACAATTATCCACCTATGCCATTATGTAAATAGCCTAAAATAACCCCCTAAATCTACATATAAATTACCCACCTCTACCATTATATAAAATAAACTAAAGTAACCCCTAATCTTCATCCAAATTACCCACTTATGCCATTATAAACAATATTTAAAATAACCCCTAATTTGCAATTGAATTGCTTACCACTATTACTTAAAAAACTAAAGAAACTCTTTAAATTTGCATATATATTACCCACACATGCCATATTAAAAATAACATGGGTAACACTATGTTTGAATCAAATAACCTTAATTAAAAATATACAGCAATGTATGATTCTAAATCGTCTATACCTTTCACTATTGGTATACGATATAATAATTAAGGTCTATATATATGATGTGTGTCACCATTTATAAGGATATAAAGTGATGAGAATATAGATTTCTATCCTAAAATTGTATCTCAAACTTAGGGTTCATTAACCAAATTCAAGCGCATACATGCGATGTAAAGTGAAAAGTTAAAGATTATAAATGTGGTTGAAAATATTATAGAATAATTACTAACCATTTATAAGGATATAAAGTGATGAGAATATAGATTTCTATGCTAAAATTGTATCTCAAACTTAGGATTCATTAAACAAATTCAAGTGCATACCTACGATGCAAAGTGAAAAGTTCAAGATTATAAATGTGGTTGAAAATATTATAGATTGGTCCTGGAAGCAGTTGAAAACTGAACCAGATCACAGGTCAAAAGTACACCATAACATTTATTAAAAGATAGAGGGTGTTTAACGAGAGGTATCTTATGGTAATAATTTTATAGCAATGTAGTCTTATTTTTTTTCAATTGGAGACTCCGCATTAGTTCCCATGAGACAAGCTAGAAAAAAGAGATAAATTCTCATAAAAATTAAAAACATCAAACACCAATCCTGTAAACTCTAATAATTATAGCCATTGATCTATTATATTTTCTAAAAAGTTACCCTCCATTGTTATTGTGAAAATATTCAAAAATGAGCTCTAAAGCTATATCTAAATTACCGAGCTCAGTTATTATAAAAAATAATCTAAAATAACCCCATAATCTTCATCCAATTTACTAATACACATCATTATAAAGTATAACTTAAAATGTCATTCTAAAATTTTGTCTATGTTACCCACGTGTGTTGTTATTAAAAATAACCTAAAGTAAACACCTAAATATTAATCTAATTATCTTCGTGTGCATCATACAGAAATATCAAAAAGTAAACTAATATATGATTCTAAATTACTCATTGTTAATACAAAAATACTAAGTTAAAGTATATACACATGATGAATGCCACCATTTAGACCATTTATACATGTATATGAGGAATCGATGAAAAATATTGATTTGTATGCTAAATATAATGTATGGAGGATTGGATGTGTGATACAAAATGGAATAAGTACGAATATGGATGAAAACGTGCATAGAGTAATTATTAATTAAAAATCAATAACAACTGGACAAAGATAGATACATATCTATATAAGTATTATGTTGAAGTATTGAAAAATAAGAGAGTAGTAGGTAAACAATTTTGATTATTAGTTAGGAGTTTAATTTTTAAATAATTTTTAAATACAATAGCTTCTAAAAATATTAGCCCGTACGGAAGCACGGGTTGATGGACCAGTCCACATAATCAATTTTTGAACTAGAGGTGAGTTTCTTGAACTCACTCCACACACACACTCTTGATCTAGAGGTATACAAAGGGATAGTTGAGAACAGAGAGCACAAACACTTGTGGTGTTAACTGTTTTGAGCCGCAGCTGCTCGTATACTTCTTATAGGCCAAAAGTCAAGTAGAGTACATGAGGTTATTCTACCAACTACTACTACATGTTGTCCACTACTCCACTACACCACTACTTGGCACTATAGCTGACTACATCAGCATACAACTGAGTACAGGGCATGTCCCAAAAGAGATATGGTGCCTATCTGCTCCTGATAAGAAAGAATGTAGGAGCTGGGCTAATTACCAGCACAAAAGTATTTAGCCTCATCGTGGAGCAAGACAAGGTTGCCTGGAGCTTAAAAACCAAGACACAAGGTTGTAGCCAAAGCAGACACAAAAGACTGAGGTAGAGCAACAAGAGCCTAGGCACCCAGCCCAGCAGTGAGAGAAGATGTTGAAGAACAAGGCTGAAGCGGATCATGAATGTGCGCACAGACCTACCAGACTACATAGGCAAAGCTGAGTCTCAAGCGAGCGTCAAGTACTTTAGGGCATTGGTAAGGCTACTCGATGAAAAGAACTTGGCACAGTGCCGAGTGGAATCAATTATAGAGGACGGTAATCTGACGAATACATGGTTAACTAGTAATACCCTCTCGTGAAGAGAGCTTGGCACGAGGGTTCCTGGGGTCGATTATAGACACCCTGCCATTCCCGCTAGTTGAAGCTCTGTTGCATATTAGTTTTGTGACCATAATCCTAAAGGAAAAAGGAGAGATCCCCCAAAGCGGTCATGGCTAACTTTGAGTGAAGACTGATGGCAAGGCGCCAAAGGAGAGCTATGATCAAGTCTGTTATCATGATTTCATCGATGTATGGAAGTAAACTACTTGCTCCACATCTCAAAAACTGAATAATCAATACTGGAAGCAAAAAGCCTAGAGTATTGATGTAGGCAAGAAGTGCTGGTACCAAGCGGTGTGGAGCCTATTTGAGCTTGTAACTTTTGTAAGAGGTAGATATACTCAAGGGACAATGGATTAACAGACATTGAAGGTTGCTAACAATAGATTATCTTGCAGAGGGTTCCATGATCTTCTTGACATAGGACTGATGGAACAACAATGACCGAGAAGCAGTGATTATAAGGAGTGTTTGGATACGAAGTACTAACTTTAAGAGGGTCATATCGGACGTTCGGACACTAATTAGGAGGATTAAACATGAGCTAATTATAAAACTAACTGTAGAACCCCTATACTAATTCGCGAGACGAATCTATTAAGCCTAATTAATCCATGATTAGCACATGTTTACTGTAGCAGTACATTGTCAAATCATGGACTAATTAGGCTTAATAGATTCGTCTCGCGAATTAGACTCTGTATGTGCAAGTAGGTTTGTAATTAGATTATAGTTAATACTCCTAATTAATATCAAGCATCCGAGGTGACACGTACTTGTACCAAACGAGGGTGTTTCCACCCCTAAGTACAATGAAAAAGTGGGTGGCTTGATGATTGGATAGAATGTCTCACCATAGTCCACGACAGGCTGCTAGAAATCTCTACTACTAACAACGTCCGCGTGGTCTACCTCGCCGCTCCGCTTTCTAGCCGACATGTGGGGCTCATCCTGTGCTCCCTCCCCTCCTAATTTGCACCGCCCCTTCTCTCCAGTCCCCTGGTAATGCCCGCCCACCCGTCTGCTCCACGCCTCCACCTCGTCGCCGACCGACTCCCACCGTCCCACAAAGCCCCGCAGCAGCAGCAGGAATGCCCCCATGGCCCCATCTCCGACCATGGAATCGGGTAGAGAGAGGGAGAGAGGAGATCGAACCACTAGATCCGCGCCCCGCGGCTGCCGTGGCTTGCTGCAGCCAAAGGCTGCCGTCCGCGCTGACGGCCCCCAGCCAGTCCGTGCCGCTGCTCCCAGGCGGCCGCGCACTTCCGCCTGGGGGGCCGTCTGCCCTAGCTGCCACTTTCGCCTGTAGGGGCCCAGCCCCGGCCTCTGCTGCCCAAGCTTGCCTACTGGAAGGAGGGAGGGAGAGAACGACGGAGACGGGTAGAGGAGAGAAAGCCTTAGGTCCGCCTCCCCACGACCACTATTCACCTCCCTGTGCCAACGTGTGGGCCCGCGCTGCCTGCGGTCGGTGCCCGACTCCCTCCATTGCGCCAGCGCCCGCCGTAGCTGCGGCGGCGCATCCTTCAGCGGCGACACATTCGGGCGGTGTTCGGGGGCGGCAAGTCGGGCGGGCGGCGTCCAGGAGAGGGGGCGGTACGCTGCGCGGATTCGCCGTGGTTGCGCGTGGCGGTCACGCCAGAGGCGCTCGACCCATCGCGTTGGGCGCGGGGGCTGCAAGCGGGCCTGCACGAAGCTTGCCATCTCCGCGCGAAGGTCGAAGGAGGAAGACGATACGTTGGGGATGGAGGATCCGAACGATTCGACGCCATGGTGGCCGGAGTCGGCACATGATTTGACCCATGGCGCCGCCAATTCGAAGCGAAGTTGCTAGGCTCGAGCTCCTTCGCCACCGCTACACCAAACTTAGTCTCCCCCGTCGCCGCCCCGGCTCAAGGGGACCCGTCATCCCCGCGCGTAGGAGAGGTGCGAGCTAGAGCTGGAGCTCGGCGGCGAGCGAAAAGCCGCTGCCCCGCCGCCGCCGCTTGATCTCCGTCGCCTCCTGTGCCCATCTGCTCGTCGCTTTGTGTTCTCAGCGGTGGAGCAGATCAGCGGAGACCGAGAGAAAGAAGAGAACGGAGGAGCAACTAAGTCAACAGAAACAGGAAAGTGAGAGAGGGAGATGCAGTGGAGTGGAGAGGTATAGTTCGACCACGCCACCACCCACGCGTCGGCGCGTCGCCGTGCTCCCGCAGTTGGTCAGCAACTCAGCATGCTGTGGCTCTGAGCGAGTAGAGTAGAGGGAGATTTGGAGAAGCAGCTGCCAGCGGCTGTAGTTAAAATGAAGTTCCCTACCTCATTTGATCCCTCTTGATTAATTAGCAGTGAAGCTCTAAATTCAATCAAATGTGTATGATAATTCTCAGAGATATGGTTGTTCCATTTTAGTGGCATGCATAAGGACAGGTTGTGTACAATATGAATGATTAAGTGTCTAAAAGTGCTAAACAGTTACTCGACACTAATACTGGTTACTTATCCTATTGGTGGGTCCTAAAGAACTCCCTCGGTCCCATTTTAAAATTTTAGACAAGATAGTAACAATGCTAAAAAGTCCTAAGTATCCCTAATAACTCTTGGATTACCGAGTAGAATTATACATGCACGCTTGCAGTAATTGCCGATCCTATTAGCATTTCTTATTTAGCGAGTCTGGCTCGGGCATCGATGGTGGGAGTAAATGATCGATTTGTTAACTGGACTAGAGGACATTTATTGGATGGTCTGAAAGTTATATAAACACTTTTTGTGGGACAAATTTTGGAGGCTACGAACAGTCTTTTTTGGGACGGAGGGAGTAGGAGCAAATAAGGTCTAATCCGCACGAGGCCATGGGTGTGCATAGATCAAGAATACCGTAACTAAAAGGGATTGTTGAATTCCAGGAATATAGAAAGAATTAGAGGTACACCGTACACGATTAAGAAGATTGTCTGCTGATATGGCTATCAGCTTCAAGCTCAAATAGGATGGTCACTCGGACCCTCGATGAAATGTCAAGTGAACTTCAAATTTATTAATGGTAAGTCTAACTCTTCCTAGCTTTGCGACCCTCGATGACATGAAAACAAAAAATTAAACTTATCACACATTTTCACATCAAATAAGGGAATAAATCCGAAAGTTTTGATTTGAATTCACCGCATCAATCTATTTGCTTTGAACTTTGAAATGACAAAATGCATATGGCAGAATGCTCAAGTAAGTGTGCTAAGATTTGGTTGAGTTGTTTATTAGGAGTATTGTTACCGTACGTCGCAACGCATGGGCTGTTACCTATTAGCCATAAACAACCAAATGACCCACGACAAACTATTTATTAGCACAAATACCCACACCCTTAACCAAAATTTAGCAGACACCAGACAACAATGCGGATTGGGGATTGGAGAATCAAATCACCTGGAGCGGGCAGCCGCACGCTGCCGAATGACAGGCACCAACTGCTGGCCGCGTCGCGTGTGCTCTCTGCGCCGTCTATACGCGCCACGCCGCGGGTTCCACAGCCCTCGCGCAAGCGCCGCCGCGCCTGTCGTGGAGCCGGCGCCCTCCCCCGAGCACAGCCGCGTGTGTCGCGGTGCCGCCGCCCGCCGAGCCGCCCTACGCCGCGGATTCCACCGCCCTCGCGCAAGCGCCGCCGCCCTCCCCTGAGCACAGCCGCGCGTGTCGCGGTGCCGCGGGCCGCAGCCGCCCTGCGCTGTCTCGCCGCTGCCGCCGCCTTGTCCCTTGCCCTAGTGAATAAAGCACCACCCAGCGCCTACGCGCAAGTGGAGCAAGAGACGCAAGGGAGGCTGGTGTGGCCGCGTACGATTATTAAGGAGAAACAAAGAGGGGATGGAGGCAGTAGCTCTAGCCTGTCTGGGCGAGTTCGCCCCCTTGCGTAAGCTCCAATTGCTACGCGGCACAAAGCGTCACAGACTCACAGGGAGGACCAATCCTAAGCCAAGTGAGCATTGACAAGTCCACACGCATGTACTCCACACAACGCAAAACGGTAACTCCAGACAGCCGACGCAATTAAGATTTATTACCAAAGAATATTGACTTTCACTATTCTTGCGTCAATTGTCAAATACTTATATTTATAGTTAATTAAAGCTAGAAAATTATGGCTAGATTTGTTACGAAAATATTATGTATCTATTTGTAAGTATTTGCAGGGAAGATGAATGGGTGAATGCTTTTTTTTTTATAAAACTACTTCTCATGATAAATTTGCTTATATTTTTTTCACATATCAAAACTAGAAACTGCATCTTGTTTGCAAGCCTGGTGAGGAGGTCCGAGAACATCTCCAGCAAATTGATCTTCCCCTTCCCCCTTCCCCCTTTGTCATCCTATAGGGGAACCCCCTTTTGCAATGTCAATTTGATAACTTTAAGGAGATGTACTACGGCATATCTCCTTTTCCCTTACCCCTTTCATTTCTCCTAATACATGGGGTCCATCTATCAATAGGTAAAAGAATCTTTTTTATTCCCCCTCTCCCTTCTCTCTCTCCCTTCAACTCCGTGTCGGCGCTTGACGAGGCAGGGGCGCGCGGCAACCTCTGGCGGCACGGCCAGGATGAGGGAGCAACGAGCCGACCGGGACGGGCGGCGATCTTAAGTGGCATGACAAACCTGGCTGGGACGGGCGGCGGCCTCCGGCGGTGTGACCGATGGGCCCACGTAGAGCTCGGGAGGACCAGGCGATATGGCGATGGCGTCAGGCCGCCGGCACGCGTGGAGCCCGTGGATGGCCGGCGACAGCAAGAAGCTCGTGGATGGCCAGCAGGCCAACATGGAGCTCGGGAGGGACCGAGGTGGTGCGGCGGCAGCGTCAGGCCGCCGGCGCGCGCGGAGCCTGTGGATGGCCAGCGGCAGCGCGAAGCTTGTGGACGTCGAGGCAGACGACGGCAGGCTAGGTAGGGGCGAGCGACTAATCGGGCGGCCACGAATGCGCATGGCTTTGCGAATCGTGTGGCTGGAGAGGAAGGGAAAGGGAGAAGGAAAGGGATGGGTGAATTCCTCTTTTACAAAGGGAGAGTGAGTGAGGGAAAGAAGGGATTGAGAAAATAAAGGGGAAGAGATCTGCTGAGCCGATTTTTCTTCACCTAATCCTCTATGCTAAAAGGAGGAAAGGGAACTGTGAGATGCTCTGAACTACCATGTGAGCACTTTACTCTGCAAAGAGAGGGGCCACCCTTCACAATGTTCACATCCATGAGGCATTGAGGCAGCTTATATGCATGTATACTCCCTCCGTTCCAAATTGTAGATCATTTTGATTTTTGAAATTGGAGAGTCAAAATCGGACTTTGTCGATAGTTGAAAGGGTGAAGCACGGCACGGAGAGGGTAACCAGCGCAGCGCAGGAAGCCAGAGAGAGATGAGTGTACCAAGCCGACGGCCACGGGCATGTAGTAGACATGTAGAGGACGGCCAGGCTGCCGCGCACGGGAGCAGCCGCTGCCCGCTGGTGCTTTTCCCGTGGACGATTGATACTCATCTTTTGATTTGATTTCACCTAGCAGACTGGGCGACTGGCAGACTGATCAAGTGTAGGCTAGGCCTTTGTTTAGTTGGTCAACTTGGTAGATGCAAAATTACTATGCCAGCACTGTAGCACACTGTAGCGCTTCGTTTGTATTTGTGAATTATTGTCCAAATATTGACTAATTAGGCTCAAAAGATTCGTTACAACAAAATTGTGCAATTATTTTTTAATTTTGTCTACATTTAGTACTCCATGCATGTACCGCAAGTTTGATATGATGGGAATCTTCTTTTTGCATAGTGTTAAAGTTGGAAGTTGAAGGCTAGGTGGAGTAGGCAGTTGCTGGCACCTCAAATCCAGTCCAGTCCAGTCCAGGGCTGAAATGGAATCATCCTATCGCACGCAACATTGAATTCATGCAGGGATGCTGCACAGGCACAGACTAGTCCTGAATCCGTGACCATCATCATGCTTTGCGTGCCTGTACATGGAGACTAGTTGCTGTTTGTTTCCTGAGAGCACTGAGAGCACAGGTAACACTAGGACGGGGCGCGCGCCGTCGCCCGCAGTAGACGCTCGTATACTCATAAATTCATGCGCAATATAGGACATGTATATATTCATGCGCAATATAGGACATGTATTGCGCTGGGGAAGTGGAAGCAAGAATAGAGTTCATACAGGCAGAGCCGCAGAAGCCTGTGATGTGTCTTGATGAACCACTCGTGCAATGCAACTGGGGAGCAGGAGAGGCAGCAGGTTGCAACCAAATCCGGAGGGTGGAGTGCCATAGCCCACAGGAGTGTGAATGGAACATTGTGGAAGGTGCTCTTTGAGCTGAGCTTCCGGAGAATAGAAATGCTAATATTTGGTCGTTATCTCTAACCCTAACGATGACTATTACATCCTTGTATAGCATACCCAACTGCGAAAGAATTTGTTCTGTTTCTTCACAAACCAAGAGGAAGATGTATGCGAGTAGTGAGGTGTGACTAATCTTTCATATCTAGTCAGAGGGTGAATATCATGATCTAAACTGTCCGTGAAGATATCTCAATTACATACGCCAATGGAAACATAATCTGAATTAATTATAGTTTCTGTAGGGAGGATCTATATAATCTGATTATGTGAAGGACCATATGCTGGGTAAAAAGTTTTAAGATATGCAGAAAGGGCTGGAATAGCAATGTCTGTAGTGATGCAATATAGGGATTGTCAAAAAATCTTCAGTTTCATTCTTTAGACTGAATCAACTTTGTGGAATACAGATAAACAAAAAAAAATACACATCAGTTCGATTACTGTTGGATTACTCTACATGGATTGCCTACCACAGCAACTCCGCAGACAGCAGCTGCAATAATAGAGTAGAGAAGGGGATTTTAGCATAGAACAAATTCACTGAGAAGCAAAGATGACTAAGACCCCATTTGGATTGGTGCGGATTCTCAAAATCCAGAAACTGCAATCTGAGAAGCCTCGAAACAGGACAGCTTTTGGGTTAGATTCTGGAAGCCAAAATTCTAGATTTTAAGAATCCTGGAAGCTGCTCACGGGTTATTTCCAGCAGATTCTGTACAAGAAATTTACCATTTTGCCCATCTTCCTTCCATGTAATTACTTATGCTCCCAAGTTGAGTAACAAATAGTAGTGAGAGCATAAAAGTCATCTATCCGAGAAACAACCTAAAATCAACTACTGGAATTCAAGGATCCAAACAAACAAACCCATCTAGATTTTGCCTAGAATCCGGATTTTGAAAATCCATCCAAAATCCAAATTTTTTAGAATCTACTATCAATCCAAACCGGACCTAAAAGAAATGGGAAGGGAGAAGTCGTGAAGGCTGCAATACCTGGTTTTGGGAGTTATGGATTAGACCACCGCCGGTCACCTGCTTTGACAATGATCCTGTTTGTATACGCTTTTTCTAGCCACGCTTAGATTATAATCTAAGCGAAGATTTTCTCGCTTCTCGTTTTTCGCTTCTCGTAATTCAAATCGTTGAAGTGGCTTACCACATAAGCGAGAATCGGTGGAAATAAGCAAAGCGTTTGACGGGATTCTTACTTATTTCCACCGATAAACCGCTTATAAGCGGATACAAACGGGACCAATAGCGCCGTGTTACTGCCGTGTTACTGGATCGATCTTGCCATGGTCATGGATCTCGCGCTTGGCAAAGACGACGGTGTGGGCCACCGCCTGGCGGCCTGTTGTCCACGCGACCACGCCGCTGCGTGTCCTTACGCCGACCGTGATGCTCTGGCCATTAAGGGACCACCAGTCGTGCCGCTTGCGCCACCGAGGCACCGATTAGGCATGCGAGGTACACCGACCGGCCGTTCATCCACCACTCGCGTCCAACGTCGTTCGGCCGTAGAAGAAAGAACGCATGCACCATCTGTGCCGCTCAGCCGCCTTGCTCGCCACCCAGACTAGCATGGTCGGCCTCCGCGGAGGCAACGAAGTTGGGCCACAGAAGCGGCGGATCCAATAGAGGGGCGGTTGCATGGGAGCACGAACACGGCGGCACGGCGCATCAAGAAGCGGATGTGTTGCAAGCGCGTAGTGGCACCTTAGCCTCGCATGCACTCGCGAGCGGGCGCATGGCACATTGGAAGAGTGGAGAAGGCGAGCTGGCGATTCGCTAGTCCCCGGAGTCCGCACTGCGCCGATTTCTTCGAGAGGCAAGGATGGGGCACCCAGAATCCTGACATGTGTTTCCCACCGTGGAGCTGATGCAACTCAGGCAACTGGTCTAGCAGCATGACGTGTCAGTGTTCGAGTCAAAAGATAACTGGGCGATGCGTTTTTCCACCATGTGGGCTGGGACGTGAGGTACATACAGTAATAGCGCACAGTAACCTTATGCCTCCGCTGCACGGGTAATTCTTCCGCTCTATGAATAGGAGGATGTCTCCGCTGCATAGGTAATTCTTCCGCTCTATGAATAGGAATATACGTAGAGGCATGGTCGCATGGAGCTCCCCTATTTTCCGGCTAACTTTCACTTGCAGTCTATCGGGTGCCCTCAGCTTGCGTGTGATATGTCAAATGGCTAGGTGCCAAATTGCTGTGTGTGCCATACATGGGAGCTGGGAGCTGAGGAGCCGAAGGCTCGTACATATGCACATTTGTTATTGCTGGATGTTCTTCTTAGTACATGCTGCTCTCTCCGTTCAAATTGTATGTTGTTTTAACTTTTCTAAGTTTATAGATATTATTATGCATATAGGTCGTTTTGACTTTTCTAAGTATATTTATGAACTTAGAAAAGTTAAAATGACCCATATGCATAATAATATCTATGAATTTAAAAAAGTCAAAACGGAGGGAGCACTACTTTCCTTTTGCATTCACCTTTTCATGCACACATGTTACTGCTAAAGGATTTTTTGACAGCACATTTCTCCAGAAGTCAAACATCATGGTGGTAATAACCAGGACATGGTGCGCTACGAAGTTTGTCACTGGCACGTACGTTAGTACTCCGCGGGCCATGAAACTGGCACAAACCTCATAAAATCGTCCAAAAAAAGTTAAAATCAATTACGGTAGGTTTGTTTTCCAAATAGGTTTTAGGAAAAAAGTTTGAAATATGAAAAAAGAAATTAGTTAATTCCCTTAATGATATTAAAATTATACTCCATATGTGCAACCGAAAATATCACTTTTCTCTTGATCTCTTCCATGTCGTTGTTTCAGTATTTTCCACTTCTCTCATGTCTGTTATAATGGCTCCACTGCAACCTTTAAGAGTTAAGATCGATCCTAGAGGCCCATACCAAGCCAACCAAATCGATTTTCTAGGGATTTTCCAACCTTATGATAAACTTTAGGGTTCTAAATAAAAGTTGATGCTGCTAGAAAAAAGGTTTTGTCATTTGCAGCAAAAGGTGACGGTTTCTTAGTTTTGACATTTTTTTTAATTGAAATCCGCACTAGAGTTTCCAACTTTCCATCCACGTCTTACACTCTTACTTAGCATGATGGGCGTTTTATTAGTTTGAAGGATTTACGAAACCCGACAGTAAGCATCGATCCAAAAGGTTGGCCATCAGCTGCCATTAGGTCGTTAAGACATGGTCACCGCCTACAAATAGAAATCCCACGAACGCAAGCGTGCAATCAGCCTGCGATCAGATTACTTCCTATACTAGGTGTGCCACTCTTTCAAATTGGCTGTACTATCATAGGAGTATATGCCATGTATATCCATATTGACATTTGTCGATCAAGCGCGTGTGCTTAACGGATGAAGTGATTGCGATTGAGTGAAGGGTGTGACTACGATTGCCATTATATTGACATATGACACATGAGTGAGCACTTGATATTTTTTTCATTTTTTGCGAGAAGAGTGAGCATTTAAATGGACTATACAATTCTTATCTTCCGATGCTCGGTAAAATCTTGCTGTTGCCTTTTTTGTGGACCTCTCAACTCTGGTTAAATTAAAGAAAAAAACACAAAACAAATAATGGCAAGTCTAATGCAGCGGTGGGCCGTAGACGTGTACTAGAACATGGGCCGCTCAAGAAAGACCATATCATGGCCCAGTACGAAAAAGGGTCAATACAAAATATAGTCGAACACTAGCAACTGGAACCCCAAAAATCCTCGTAGAGGAAGTGAGGAACTGCCGATCTTTTCCAAGAGATGACCGATCCATCCGTGCTGTTGCTGTTAGGCCAGTCTCATTAGGATTCCATGGAAGATTTTATGTGCATTAAATTCTATGCTATATCAGCAGTTTTGCTGACTTAGTAACTTAATTATGAGGAAAGGTGAGAGGGGAGTTTCATCCCCATAAAACCCACCTGATACAGTTACTAAGTCTCATGAAACCCAATGAAACTTGCATTGAGGATGTTATAATTTCATTGCAAAACACATTTGATCATAACTTCAAGCAAAAATTAAATGTTACAGGCTGTCTATAAAACTGTGCAATGAAACTATGCACTGAGGTGACAGTTTCATTCCATTGAGGGGGTGTTTGGGAGAGGGGTGCTAAACTTTAGCACCCCCACTTTAGTCCATTTTAGCCCCCAAGCTTCCCAAACACCCAGCTAAATCTTGTGGGCTAAACTTTAGCCCCCCTCTAATCATTTAGGCCCTGTTTGGGAGGAGTGTGCTAAAATTTAGTTCAGGACTAAATTTTAGCCCTCTCAAAAAGAGTGCTAAACTTTAGCCTTTGGGGGTGTTTGGGAGGGGGGCTAAAGTTTAGCCTTTGGGGGTGTTTGGGGAGGCGTGCTAAAGATTAACACCTGCTAGGCCACAAGACCCTTTTACCCCTGTCTAGCTTGCCACTGG
>NC_028452.1:10907148-10919670 GCF_000263155.2 Setaria italica | reverse complement strand
GTTTAGCACCTCTCTCCCAAACACCCCCTTAGTCACTTGGGGTAGCTAAAATGGACTAAATGGACTAAAAAGTGGTCCCTCCGGACCACTTTCCCCCCCTGCCCCCCTCCCCTCTCTCCTCCCCTCAGTCTCTCTCTCCACCCGATCCTGCCACCGCCGCCGCTCGATTCCGCCCAGCCGCCTCCACCTCGCCCACCGCCGGCGCCTCGCTGCCGCCGGCCGTTCCCGACCGCCCCCGCAGCCTCGCCTCGCCTCCACCGGCCCCGACCGCCTCCGCCTCGCCGCCGCCTCCACCTCGCCCACCGCCTCCGCCTCGACGCCGCCGCCGCGACCTCCGGCCGGCCCCGCCCGCCCCCACGGCCTCCGCCGGCCCCGCCGGCCCCGCCCACGACGGAGGATCCGCCCATGGAGAAGATGCTGACAGTGAGGGCATCGCCGCCCGTCGAGAACGCAAGCAGGAAGAGAAGGGGTGAAGGAGAGAGAGAAAGCAGGGGCAAATCTGTCTTTTGTCAACACATGTGCTAAAATTTAACCTCCTTCCCAAACACCCTAGAGGGCTAAAGTTTAGCACCCCATTTGATGGTGCTAAAATTTAGTCCAAGGCTAAATTTTAGCACCTTGCTTCCAAACAGGGTCAAAAATCTCAACCTCATTATCGCGCAACAAATCCCCACGCTTATAACTACAGGAGTAAACGTCGTCGCAGTCCCTTGCCATCATTACAAGCAGCCACAGTAGGAAGTAAAAGTGGTTTATATAGAGCTTAGCTCACCATTGTGTAGGGAGTTTGAATCTTATGGTACACATATAGCTAGAGACCACCCATAAAATGATATTTTCTCACTCTCTGTTGGGTGGGACCATGCTTAAGTGCATACTTAACTCACCCTTGTGATAAAAAAAATAGGGGTATTTACATAAGGCCCACGTATAAAGACCCGTTGGTTGGTCTTTATACACTTCTCATGCCGACGAGCCAGAACTTTGCGATGGAGATCACCAGCGCGGGCGCTGTGCTCACGGCTCCGGTGGCGCCCCCCGGTCGGCTACTCCTCCTGCTGGTGAACTACGCAGCGCTGCTGGTGGGTTCGTTTGCGGCGAGCCTGTTGTCCCGGTTCTACTTCACGCACGGCGGGCAAAACCGATGGGTCGCCACGCTGGTGCAGTCGGCGGGATTCCCGCTGCTCATCCTCATCGCCGCCGTGTTCGCCTCCGGCCGCCCTACCGCCGCGCCGCGCCCGTTCCTGTGGTTCTCGCCGCGGTTCCTCGCCGGCTGCATGGCCATCGGCGCGCTCATGGGCGTCAACAACCTGCTCCTCTCGTACAGCTCCTCGTTCCTGCCGGTTTCGACGTCGTCGCTGCTGCTGTCCATGCAGCTCGCGTTCACGCTCGTGCTGGCCGGCGTCATCGTCCTCCACCCTCTCACCTTCGTCAACCTCAACGCCGTCATCCTCCTGACGCTGAGCTCGGTGCTCCTCCCGCTCCGCGAATCCGGTGAGAGCCCCGACGGCGGCGGCCGGTCGCACTACGTCGTCACCTGGGCGCCGCGGGGCTGTTCGCCGCGTACCTGCCAGTCATGGAGCTCCTGTACCGCAACGCGGTGTCCGGCGGGTTCGTCCTGGCCGTGGAGGTGCAGGCGGTGATGCAGGCCATGGCTTCGGTGGCGGCGGCAATCGGGCTGGCGGCCGTGGGAGGGCCACGCGACGACGTGGCGCGCTGGTAGGGCTCCGCAGCGCTGTACTGGGTCGTGGTGGCGGGGTTGGTGCTGACGTGGCAGGCGTGCTTCATGGGCACGGCCGCACGGCGGGCGTGATCTACCTGACGTCGTCGCTCCACATCGGCGTGTGCATGGCCGCCTTGCTCGCCGCCAACGTGCTTGGCGGCGTGGTCGTCTTCGGCGACTCGTTCGGCGCCGAGAAGGACACAAAGAAGAAGAAAGATGATAGCGCTTCTCCGTCTGCTCCCGAGGACGATAGCCTCCGCCGCAAGAGCATCACAGGTGGCGGGGACGTCCCTGATCGTCAGCTCCAAACCGTCTGAAACAGACGGGTATATATGAACCATGCGAGAAGAAACAAGAAATGCAACGTAAAAAGTAATCCCTCCGTCCCAAATTATTACTCATTTTAACTTTTCTAGGTGCATCTTTGATATACATCTAGATGTATATTATGTCTACATATGTAGCAAAAGTCATGTACTTAGAAAAACCAAAACCAAAATGAATAGTAATGTATCATTAGGTGTAATTGTTTTGTTATGCTACCTCAATTAGGTAAAGTTACAAGGATGTTGAGTTGAGCCGCTCGCAACTGATTATCGTCTTTGGTATATCCGCTTGAAATTCTTCATACAAAAGTTTTTTTAATTTGTTATTTGAGAGGTGAAACTACAAACATTCTGCGTAAGGCCGTAAGGACATCAAGAAGATGAGCCTATTGATATTCGTGCTGCAATCAGTAAGTAGAAATATCATGGGTCACTAAAAGAATTAATGGTTGGATGAATTCTTTTTGTGACGAGTGGTCCGGTATTTGCCTGCTCCAAGTAATTTTGTGACATTTATTGAGTGTCACTCATTTGCTTATTGTCGTTTGTTTAAGTGGCAGATAAGATGCACCGTATTTTTTTCTTTATTCCGAGCTATTGCTATCTCCCATTTCTTTTTGTGGGAGTGCTGCGCGATTACATAGTGGCGTAGTTGTATATGTTTACAGTTCTAATGGAAATGATCATAGGTGCACTGATGGAACTGCGATGTTCTGTGATGTCTGTTCTTGAGTTTCTTGGGATCTGGGCTGCTGCTGCCTTCGGTGTTCTTGATGTGTGATTTCTCCAGGACCCATCACCCCTCGTCCCCTCCTAATCTGGAGCAGCGCAGCATACCAAATTGCTGATGATTACCATTGCGATAGACAACATGTAAGCAGGACTTGTGCTGTTACTGATAGGGGAAAGCTATATGATGCTCGAGCATTTTCAAGCCTCCCCACACTCAAATTTGCGGCCAATAAGGAGACGCCACGCGGTCTCATCTTCCTTAATCCCGGCAAGCTTCAGCGAGCTTTTAGGGTCCGGGGGTTTTGAGGGGAGGGGGTTGTGTACCTATATCCGGCGGCCGTAGAGGGAGCTCCGGGGTGGCATGGTAGCGGGCGATGGTAGCGGTTCGTGCTAGCGGGGCGGCGAGACGGCGCGGGCGGCAAGACGGCGTGGGCGCCGCCGACCGCGGGTGGCCGGTGGACAACCGGTTGGCTTGTGGAAGCAACGATGTGAGAATCGGTGATGAGTTAGCATGGTTGAGGTAGTAGGCGGCGGGATCTCCGCCACCAGAGCCGGTGGGTTGGTGGCGGCAGTAGGGCGAGCAGCAACTAGCGCCGGATGGATTGGGAAGAGCCCAACGGGGGAGGAAGGGAGCCTCGCCGACAAGGAGGGAGGGACGGAGGAGGGAGGGCGGGCCATGCCGGCGCCGAGGACGGCGCTGGCGAGGCGGAGAGTGGTGGGCGGCGGTGGATCGACCTCGGGAGTGGGGCGCGAGCGGTCGGGTGGCGGAGAAGATAAGAAGGACGTTGACTCGATCTTGGCCGTTCGTTTTAGATCCAAGGATTTGGAAATTCGAGTGTGTCGGGAGAGATAAATGTGCAGGTGGAAGGTAGGGAACAAAATTGGGTGCATCCGAGATGCAAAACGCATCCTGTGCATACTACCACTGTTGGGCGACGTGTGGATGCCGAGCCAATCCAACGGATCGCCTGCTCCACCTGGTCTCGCATGCTCTCGGGCTCCCGGCTCCTCCTCACAGACAATCTCGGCTCGGCTCCCTCCCAGCATGGCGAGTACGACGTGCAAGTCTCAGGTGAAGATAGATGCTCAGCAGTTAATACGTACTACTTGTATGCTACTAGTAGTCAAACAAACCAACACTAGTTCATATTGGTTCTAGCTATTTTGCACAGAAAGTTTATTGGAGAAGCTTGTTTGTTCGCTTGTTGTGTAAAGGTGAGAATGAGATGGCGGCCGAATATACACTTGATGCCACTTTGCAGTTTTTTTTTATTATGTTGACATATGGATCTTACTGTGACGTAATCATGAATTTTACTTTACATTATGTTGTAGCTGAATCAGATATTAACTTATATTACAAGGGAGAATGCTACTCATGATAATATATATGTGCACTGCTTCTTCAGTTTGCATCAAACTGTAGGATAGACCATAGAAAAATTTAGCATTCCAATAACTGTGGAAACACCCCACATCGATGATGCAAACTGTAGATAGATCATAGAAAAATTTACAACAATTTTCTTATATAGATGACCTCAATCCTCAATTGTCAATCATGTTACAAAATCAGCAATTTATAATTACAATTTGATAAGCCATCCAGCGAGTGGGAGGAACGGATGGATGTTCTCAGGTAGCTCTATCCACAGTTTGTGTCGGATGCCAGCAGCTTCTCAGCTTGTTGCTTACATTTTATTAGACACATCCATCATATTTCAGATTTCCAAGCATCCATATGTATTTCGAAAAAAGAGATACAATGTACACTGATCCTGAGAGACCATCTACAATACAAATAGGTCTGCACACATCATACATTGACACTTCATCCTGCCAATACAAAAAATCAATCTACACATGTAAGTTCATCCCTACACTAAAGCCTTGCGAGCACTGCTGAAGAAGGATGTGACGACGTGGAGACACATCAATATATATGACTTTCAACTAGGAGTCTGAAATAAAATTGCTTTAGTAATTGCAGACATCTTGAACAACTTGACATATTAAAAAAAACCATCATCGTCTAACTTGATTGCAGCACCTGTGCGGCCATACCTGACACAAGAACAACAATAAGCATGTACTCAAAATACCCAAACCAAAAATTAATGTCAAACTCAATCATAATTTGTGAGTTGTGACTCACTGTCCGAAGCATTTGGGTAAGCCACCATTCCGAACCCAAGTTCTCCGAAATTATCACAGTAACAAGATAAATCATAAAATAAAAACTTCTATGGAACCGCCTTATCCGGAGCAGTTCCTCTCATCTGCCGGCCTCCCGCCGGGGCAGCATCCCTGGCGCACCCCTTGTTCTTCACATCAACGGCCACTTCTACCTCCGCATGGTGTATCAGGTTCATCAATTGATGTTCTGTTCTACAGGGCACAGGCCAAATCAAGTAGCGTCAAAACTATCAGAAGTGGCACCAGAAGATCATCGTCCTTCTAGAGTGATGGCGGAATGTAAGGAACAAGGCTAATATATGTGAAGTGTGCCCAGGATTAATGTTGTTTTTTTATCACGTGAAGCTATCAAATTTGGCTAATAATCAAAGTGATCAAAGCTCAAAACAGCATAACAACAGTAAATGGAAGGCGCTCCCCGTGAGGCCCTGAATCCATTTTGCTCCATTTTGTGAACAATCCATTTTGCTCCCATTTACTGTTTGAGATCTTGCTGAATAGGTAGTAGCTGCTTGAGCAGGAGCAGCAAATTCTCTATTGGGTGCTAATATGACTATATGAGGAGGATACTTAAGTGTGATGCAGTATCTATGATTTGGCGATTGTCAAGATTAAGAGACTTCAGTGAACTCAAGCTAAGAATCTTCAACCAACGTAAAAGAGAGTGCTTCCGGAAAATAACGGAGAACTGTAGAAACAGAACATCACAAGAACGGTTTTTCCTCTAAACTAAAATATTGTAACGATTTAAAAACAACATCCTAGCACGACACCTTAAAATTGGAAATCATTAGGTGTATGGCTACGAAGCATCTATTGAGAACAAAGGTCAATTTTATAAAGGACGGTAGAAACAACAGTGTAAATTAGCAAGCTAATACGGGATCTAAACTGCTCTATGCGCAGAGATTAAAAAGAAACGGGAAAAAAATAACGTTGCATACTCAACGCAACCTGCGCCATGGCCTTTTGCAGCATGACCTGCAACACCACAGTCCCGGCTCCTTGGCGCCGCTGGCTCCACGGACTGGCGGACTGCATGAACCGAAGAATGCGGGATCCCTCCGCTGACCACAGGAACCAGAGAGCTTGTGCAGGACCTCCCCGGAACCGAGGAAGGTGGAGGGGACACGGCGGGAGGCGGCGGGGGCAGATGAGGGAAGTGGTGGTGACGGATAATGGAGGCGGCGGCAGCTCGCAGATGAGGGAGGCGGCGGGGATTTGGTGCTCTGGGTTTGCGCTGGGAGCGGAGCCGCGTTGCAACCCTCGCTTGCTTGGAGCCGAGCCACGTCCTCGCACGGCGCAGGAGCCAAGCGCTGCAGCACCCTCCGAGTGAGGCAGGCTGGCAGCCGAGTCCATCCATATGGAAGGGGCGCCGACGCGTCGTTCATTCAGGGACGGTATGCACAGACCGTAGTTTGCATACCGTCTCCACCGGATCTTTTTCCAGAAGGTAGACAGCCCCTACTGATAAATGGCAATAGGACGCCCTACGTCTTTTTCAGTTGTCTGCTTGCTGGTACTAGTTTGCACAAATCTCATGTTGAAGAATGTCAGGTTTGAAGCTAGACGATATTTACAAGCTGCTCATTCAGAAACTTGATTTATGCGGAGCGTTTTTGCATTTTTCGTTACGCTAAAATTTATCTCAGAAGTTTTTACATTTTCACTCGAAGGTTCTTGCAAAACCAGCAAGGTCACCATTATGATCATCGGGTGCAGCTGGTCGACTGCTTGAACCTGACAAACCGGTTCTTGACGTCGAACTCCCAGAGGTGCTCCTGCTGCAGGATGTTGCCGATCACGGAGACCCCGGGCCACTCGCCCTCCTGCACACCAATGCACTTCACGTCCGGCTTCACGTCGATCACGTAGCTCTTCGCCGGCGGCTCCAGCCGCGCCGACCCGGCGAACTGCACCGCCAGCTTGGGGATCTCCGGCGCCCCCGGACGGCGCGCCGTCCAGTTGTAGCAGTGCTCGAACGGGGGGAAGGCCACCTTGGGGATCCCAGCCAGGTGCGCGCTCAGCGCCGCGACCACCGCCTTGTACGCCGGGGAGGCGAGGACCGTCAGCGTCGTGCCGGAGTCAAGGATGGCGCCGCCGTTCTTCGACGCGTCCCACACCTCGGCGGGGATGGCGAGGGCCTTGCCGGCGACGTGGATGGCCTCGACCTTTACGCCGTAGAAGGGCATCTGGGGGTCTAGCAGCAGGGGCGTCTGCGCCGCCGGCGCCGCGTCCCGGGGCGCTGGCCCGCCGGGGCCGAAGGCGAGGTACCCGGTGGCGTCGCGCGGGGCGAGGTGGTCGACGAGGCAGTAGGAGAAGCTGCCCCCGAAGCGCGCGGCGGCGCGGGAAGCGAAGGAGATCTTGCTGTTCCCCAGGCTGAGCACGCCGTCCGCTGCCTGGAAGCTCTGGCCGTCGTGCGTGGAGGAGCAACCCAGGACGACGTCCCGCAGCTGCGCCACGTTGCCGCCGGGCAGCGCGATGGTCGCCGAGTCGGTGCCCACCACGCCGCGCGCACCCGCCGAGGCTTCCTTGTACCTGCCGTGCACAATGGTTCAGCCCGATCCCAGTGGAGGATAAAACGCGCCAATGCATGGAGTGCGAAGAGCACGATGGCATTGACAGGAAGAAGAGCGAGATCGATGGATGGGCAATGGCGTAATGGCGGTACTGACCGGTAATCGTAGGAGCAGGGGCTGGCGGGCGCGGAGCAGTTGGCGAGGGAGAAGGGCACGTCCAACTTGCACGTGTTGGACGAGCACGGGATGGGCGCCCACGACTCGGAGTTCTTGGGACAGAATACGCGCCCAGGCGTAGCGGCGCCGGCGCCGTGGCACTTCACCCAGGTGAGGTCGCTGCCGGTGTCCGCCACCAGCGTGAACTCCTGCGCGGGCGTGCCCACGAGGAACTTTACAAAGTACTGCCCTGTGCCGGCGTACGCCCCCGACGACACCGGCAAGGAGGCCGCGGACGACCCCACCTCCGCCGCAACCCGCCGGCTTCCGCCTCGGCGCGACGCCAGCTTGGCGGAGATGTACGCGTGCCGGTGCCGGTCGTCCCTCGCCCGCTGGGCCACGGACGCAACCGGCGCGGCGGGGACCAGCTCCAGCCTCGCCGACTTGCCGCTCGCGACGGCGGCCGCCGCGGCGAGCACCAGTACCGCCAGAAGGTTGCCGCTCCACTCCATTTCTCGTGAGAGATTTTCTCCTGATCCTTGACTGCTTGCTCCCTTCACGTCGCCTCCCTCATATAGGCAACGGGAAATAGTTAGCGGCGTGATTTGTGGAGAAGAAATGGCAGAAATCCCAATGTTTTCACGAAAGATATCTTGAAAATCTTTAAAGAAAAGAGACGTTAGCTCGCGGTGCCCTAATTAAGGTAATCAAAAACTAAGCACAACCTGTGGATGGTATTTGCGCTGGTGATGCACTTCCTAGTTTGAATGGACCCTATTTATGGTAATCAAACCATAACCAATGGAGGGTATTTGCGTTGATGTGGCAAGTCCTTATATACAACGCACGTACTACACACTTAACCCGCTATAATCTATATTCTTAAATTATGCTCCTTTAAACTTTCCATATGAAGTTGCTCTTCAATATTTTTATGTATCCCCATCTTGGGCTATTTTAAGATACACCGATTACCTACTAATAAGTAAGAGTCCAAATAAAATATGAACCCTTAAATATTAGAAGAGATAAAAAGAAAAAAAAAGAATATAACCTACCCCGGTTATCACCGTCTACATACATGCTTCCTTGCATCTAGGATGAAGAAACAATTACTGCATTTTGCATGCGTGCGTGCAATTTGTTTCCTTTTGGTTGCAACCAACGGCAGATCTGCACATTTCATGGAAGGTAATCCGACAGAAGACGCAAAGCTGGCTCTACACTCGCAGGCTTCAAGCGCTGCTATCTTCCATGTCCAGTGATTTTATGAAATTCACGGAGCTAACCATATGTTCAGTTTGGGATATCACAACAACCATAGCGATTCGCCACTAGCATGTCACCTGAATCAGTGTTGTCCGCGCAGTCACACACCCGTTGTCGTGAATTTAGAAGTGTCTCGACTATGTTCTGGAACTTGATTGCACACACAAACTGTTGAGTTTCAGAAGTTAGTTCAATTTTTATGTTTTGAGTTCCATGTAACCATGCGGTCTGAGGTTTGAACAAAGATTCTTGGGTCATGTCTACAGTCACGCGTGCAAATTTGAGCTGCAAATTTCTAGAGATTTCCTATTTCTTTCAGTGCTGCCGTGGGATCTGCAAAGTTTCAGTTCACATAGTTCAGATGGATTCAGAAGTCAGTTCCATTTTGTTTGTTGATTTCATGCCGTGCGGCCTGAAGTCTGAACAGAGATTCTTTGCTTCTGTCTGCAGTCACGCGAGCAAATTCGAGCTGCACATCACGAGCAGAACCGCGATCTCAGCTGAACATTTCCCCATCGCGCTAAAAATTATCTTTCCATTTAGAGAAGCCAATCACTCGAAGGCCGTTACAAATTTATCAAGACGATGGATGGATTAATCGTGTGCACCC
Source organism: Setaria italica (assembly GCF_000263155.2). Classification (NCBI taxonomy): domain Eukaryota; kingdom Viridiplantae; phylum Streptophyta; class Magnoliopsida; order Poales; family Poaceae; genus Setaria; species Setaria italica. Next base: position 10,910,139 of record NC_028452.1, on the reverse strand, counting down.
GTCGTCAGCATCATTGGGCACAGCGCGTGTGCTTGAACCGGAGCCACCGGTCCCTGAGGTCGAACTCCCAGAGGTGCTCCTGCTGCAGGATGTTGCCGATGACCGACACCCCTGGCCACGCGCCCTCCTGCACGCCGATGCACTTCACCCCAGGCGCCGCGTCGATCACGTAGCTCTTCGCCGGCGGCTCCAGCCGCGCCGAGCCGGCGAAGTGCACCTCCAGCTTCGGGATCTCCGGCGCGCCAGCCGTCCAGTTGTAGCAGTACTCGAACGGGTCCATGCTCACCCTCGGTAGCCCCGCGAGCTGCTTGCTCAGCGCGGCGACCACGGCCGCGTACGCCGGCGTGGCGAGGATGGTGAGGCTCGTGCCGGAGTCGAGGATCGCGCCGCCGTTCTTTTCGACGTCCCACACGTCCGCCGGGATGTCGAGCGCCTCGCCGGCCACGTAGACGGTGTCGACCGTCACGGCGTAGAACGGGCTCATCCGGCGGTCGAGCAGCAGCGGCGTCTGCTCCGGCGCGGCGGCGTCCCCGGGCCCCGGGCCGAAGGTGAGGTAGCTGGTGGCGTTGCGCGGGGCGAGGTGGTCGACGAGGCAGTAGGAGAAGCGGCCCCCGAAGCGCGCGGCGGCGCGGGACGCGAAGGAGATGTTGCTGTTGCCCAGGCTGAGCACGCCATCGGATGACTGGAAGCTCTGGCCGTCGTATGAGGCCGTGCAGCCAAGCACCACGCCCTGCAGCTTCGCCCGCCTGCTGCTGTCCGCGCCGCCGCCGACGCGGCCGCTCGCGGACAGCGCGATGGTCGCCGAGTCCGTGCCCACCACGCCGCGCGCCGCCGAGCCGTCCTTGTACCTGCCACGACGGTTTAGGTAACGTTAGTTCCGCGTCAGCACGAGTAGTTCCCACATGGGAAGATTCGGCTGCAACAACGCTGTAATGATGCTTAAAAAAATGGCACATGTTTAGCTCAAAATACACTTAGGGGCTGTTTGGATATGAGGTGCTAAACTTTAACAGTGTCACATCGGATGTTCGGATGCTAATTAGGAGGACTAAATATGAGCTAATTATAAAACTAATTGCAGAACCTTGTGCTAATTCGCGAGACGAATCTATTAAGCCTAATTAATCCATCATTAGCAAATGGTTACTGTAGCACCACATTGTCAAATCATGGACTAATTAGGCTTAATAGATTCGTCTCGCGAATTATACTCCATCTGTGCAATTAGTTTTGTAATTAGCTTATGTTTAGTACTCCTAATTAGCATCCAAACATCCGATGTGACAGGTGTTAAACTTTAACAGGGGTTTCCCAAACACCCCCTTAAGATGATGTCAGTGGTACGATTCGAGTTGGGGACCCAGGGCCTTTTGGGTGGCGACAGGGGGGTACCTGCAAGAGCCGGCTTGCAAGTCACTCATCTTGGATATGGTCTGAATCAGAATCGTTAGGACAGTTGGAAAACGGAAAGATACGTCTCGTCATGAACTGTAAAGCGGAGCTCAATGAGGGGGCAAAGTGGCTGAAAAAGAGTAATCCCAACTCATACGGTGGTTACGGCCGGTTCCAAAGATTAGCACATTTCCAGTTCATTTTTTTTTCAGCCGTGTTAGTACGGTGCATTTGACTAATTAACTGCAATTGTTAGCTGTAAAGCAGGCCACTCAGCTAGCGGCCGCCGATGGCAACGAGACCGGTCAAAAGCCAATCTGGACAACGAGATCGCCCAGAGATAGACGAACCACGCGCTTACTGTCCTCGGACCATACAGACAGTACCGTACTGAGCCTAGAGCACGCACCAATCGCAGTAAACTGCACGAGAAGAAGGGAAACGTTTTCAATCTGCCCGAAGAAGGGTCACGAGTCGTCCAGCCAGCCTGCCTGCCTGAGCACATGGCGCGCGCGCCGAGCACCTGCTCCGCGCCCCCGCCACCTCGGCACGGCTCTCGGCTCGGCGGCGGCGTCACCGGTCACCCATCAGCCAGCGCCGCGGGCGGCACAAGTTGCCCCCATTTTAAAAAAAGGCCGGAGGCCGGAAGCGACAGCGCATCGGCGGCCGCGACGCCGCCCTTCGGTAACGTGCGCGCCATGATCGAGTCGGGCCGGAGCCCCGCGCGTCCGGATCGCGCCCGCGCACGGCAGTGACCGGTGCCGGTAAAGATTAAATGTGAGGTCCGTCCCCACGCGCCCCCGGCCGCAACCAGATCACCCCAACAACATTAACGCCGCATCCTTAGCTTCCATCCGATTTGGCAGCCTGGAGAGACTCTCCACTCGCAGTACAACGTAGAACGTACTACCGGCTGGTCAATCCCTACAATTACTGCCACCGTGAAACGAGTACTACTACCGTATCAATGTCTCGAGCACTACCCAGTAACCAGCGTACGCACGCGAGTAGAGACAAGTGAAGTGAAGTGCAAGCAATTCGGAAGAAGCACAGGGCCGGCACACGGAGACCATCGATCCAGCACCGGCTCTCGATCGGCCTGCCCCAAAAGGAAAAGCAGGCAGGCGCACAACCGAGCACGAACTCGTGTCCACATCAACAACAAGCCGGCCGCGTCCCGACCCGAGCACGTCTGGCGAGCGGGCCAATTGAATGCCGCGCTCTGCCGCGGCGAGGCCGGCAGGCAGCAGGAAGGGGGGGGGGGGGGGGGGGGGGGGGCTTGTACGTAAAGCTTTTAAAAAGATGGTTCTTATGATTGGGGGCTATTAATGGAAAGTTTGCGGCGCTCCGTGCCAAGAGTGGGGCGTTGTGGTGCTCGGGTAGGGGAAGAGGGGCGAGGGGTGGCGGGAGGGGGGGAAGGAGGGGGGACTGGAAGGGGAGAGGAGACGGAGAACGGGAGGAGGCCGGAGGGGTGGGGGTTGGGGGGGAGTGGGGGGTGAAGCTGGGGGGGGGCACTGGGAATTCGAGCGCATACCAGGATCGAAGTGGCGGATGTAACAGGTAAGAGACGAAAGGCGGAGGGCGGGACGTATAGCACCA
>NC_028452.1:10881775-10907048 GCF_000263155.2 Setaria italica | reverse complement strand
CCGTGCCGAGATCCGGTGGAGTGGCGAGCACGCGTTCAGTGGGGCGAATGGTACGAGATGAAAGACGATCGATCGATGGAGTAGGAAGCACGGCAATGGCGTCGAGAGGCACTGACCGGTAGTCGTAGGCGCAGGGGCTGGCCGGCGACGAGCAGTTGGCGAGGGAGAAGGGCACGTAGGACGTGCACGTGTCGGAGGAGCACGCGATGGGCGACCACGACTTGGATGCGGCGGGCCGGAACTCGCGCGCCGGCTGGGCGGACGGCGGCGATCCTGCGGCGGCGCCGCGGCGGCACTTGACCCAGGTGAGGTCGCTGCCGGTGTCCGCCACCAGCACGAACGGCTGCGCGGGGGTGCCCACGCGGAACCGCACGAAGTACTGCCCCGTGCCGGTGTACGCCCCCGACGACAGCGGCATCGCGAACGCCGACGCGCCCACCTCCGCCGCGCGCCGGCGCGACGCCATCGTGGACCGGATGTACGCGTTCCGGTGCCGGTCGTCCCGCGCCCGGTCGGCGAGGGAAGCGTCCGGCGCGGAGGGGATCAGCCTCAGCCGCGCCGACTTCCTTCCGTGGTGCCGGTGCCGCTGCTGGTGCCGCCCGCCGCTCGCCATGGCCGCCGCGGCGAGCGCGAGCAGCACGAGCAGCGCTAGCACGTGGCCGCGCGCCGCCATCTCTTGATCCTTGGCTCCTTGTTCCCTTCACGCCGCTTCTCTCTCCCACAATGGCAATGGCAATTGACGGAAGTGGCCGCAGCAAGCAAGCAAAGCAGCACTCTGCTACGCGAGAGGAGCAGAGGCCATTTCGATGGCCGCCTCCCCCGGCTCCGCGCCTCCTCGAGCTACGAGCTCTGCCTCGTGTGCTACTCGGAGGACCAGCCGGAGGTGCGTGTTCGCGGGGGAGCTTTTTGGCTGCGTGCGTGCGTGTGCGTCCGGCACGGCGATGGTAGAACGGCGTCTTTTATAAACAAAGGCGCGGCACCCGCTGCTGCTGCTGCGCTGCCCGTGGATAGAACGCGGTTGGGTCGGGTTGTGCGTGCTTCGTTGGCATTTGGCGAGTGTGATTGATTGCCGGTTCGGATCGTTTCCTGCCCCGGGTCCGTTCGGTCCGATCGCTTCTGGGACGAGAGATTTGCTGTCCCCGTGGGCCATGGGCCCTCACCCGTAGTTGCATGGCATGTTCATGTGGGGTCTCACACTACTCTCCCCTCCCTCCCTCTTCCATGGCTTCGAACTGGATCGGAAAGCAGCGTCTTTACAGATGAACCCAGAGACAGAAGATAAGCTTTGTGAACCAATATCGCCCAAAAAAGAACTTTGCGAATCAAGCCGCTGCTGCCAAAATGCATGATATGAAATCTGCCACAGTAATTTATGCTAGCGATTCGTAAATCTTGTTGTACGTGCAAGATTGCCGACCGGTTTTTCATGTGAAAATCAGCGCAAAGCCGATCTGCAGGAAGATGACGACGATGACAAGTGCATGTCAGCAGGTCTTGCCACCGTTTCGCGACGCACAGGCACAGCGGGTTGTTGTTGCCGGATTTCGAGGCCGATCATAGGATGCCAATCACCGTTCCAACAGAAGGATTCGCGACCTTGATTGGCGATTCCAATCAGATCGAAAGAGCCCCGATTCTCCAATCAGCACGAGCGCTGAACCCGAACATGCAGCCCTCTGAGGTAGCCTGATTACATGCTAATTTGGCTTTTATTCTTACGCATACGTGCAAGATCTCGGCTCGATCAGACCAATCAAATAAAAACGTCCAAATCAGCAACTATGGAGTATATGGCGAAGCTCTGCAAGTTATCCCACACCAACCGCGCCATGTTGTGCACCCAGGCGTGTCCACAGGCCCCCGGTCATTTCCCCCTTCCCATGCACCGTTGCCAGGAAGCAGTACGATAGCAACGTTTTTTGACCGGACGTAGAGCCACTTGTCACCCGGTAGGCGCAGCTCCTCCTGCTGATGCATGCACGGCCGCGGGAGCAGCTGCCAAGTGTGCACGCCGACCGGTGACGTGTGTGAGTATGACGTACACGGCTGCACTACGCACTCGCTAGCTGTGACCTGCGACTGGAACTTTTACATCTCGTTCCTGCCGTGCATGCGTCGTCAAGGCCGGTGACGCGTGCATGGTGGCACGCGGCAGCCGCCTTAGCGCCTGGCGCCTCACAAGGTGCCCGGGAGACGCCGGCCAGAGCGATGGGACAGCACAAGCACGACGACGACGACGAAACCGTACAGGTAAAACCCTGCCCCGGACGGACAAGTCATCATCGCCTCATGGTGATCGATCAGTCAACACAAACCGCAGTCGGCAACGATATTTTCCCTGGCACGTAGTACGTGTATCCGTGGACATGCATCCGCATACGAGATTAGTAGGTGTAGCCGTGTAGATTCTTACAGCGATGAGACAGAGCTACAGCTTCCGGCCAGGCCCGGCACCGGCAATCTCGCCAGCTCACGGGTGCGAGCGTGCGAGGCGAAAGGCACTGTGATCTTGAGCTAGCGCGCACCAAATCCGCCTAGAAAAAGCGCGGAGGGGGAAGACCGGCCGCACCAGAGACGCTAGCTGCCGCAGCAGGTGGGGCGCGCGAACATGGCGTGATACGCTGAAACGGTCCAAAGACAGAGATGCTCGATCGATCGCCATGTTTGTGCATAGTGAGTGGGTGGGCGCTCCTGCTGCTGCAGCTGCTTGGTAGTGCTGCCTGCCCGGGCCAGCTAGAGGGCACGCTAGCGGAAAAGTGAGCATTAGTTCCAGCTGGAGAGAGTCATATCTCTCGAATATCTAATCAGGACTAAATGTTCTCCTCTTTAATCCCGGGTCACTCACCTGGGACTAAAGACAAACCTATTACTAACTAGGACTAAAGAGATTTTTCGAAAATAAAAAAACACACGTTGGATTAGATCCAGCTTCCAAATGCGCCCGCTTCTCCAAGAATCACAATCACAAATTCCTTACGCGCGCACGCGGATTTCACAAGAATAAAAAAAATCACAATCACATAAATCACAGCAAGAATCACAATGCACCTCGCAACCAACGCTACACAATACAACCGATCAAGTAATGAATCTGAAACCTGTTCAAAGGCTTCTACGAACCAACAAAAACTTAGCATGTATTTCACAAACATTCTTCCTATAGTGGTAGTGTTTACTATCGAAAACCAGCATGCCATCGACGAAGAACATGAAGCCGCAACGAGCAGGAGCTGGAGGACTGGCGGCCCGCACGCCTGCGACCTGGAGGGTGGCGGTGGCCAACGGAGGGAGGATAGAGCTGAGGGAGGAGAGGAGGCTATGGAGGGAGGAGAAACGAAGTAGCCGGTGGTGAGGGAGGCCGGTGGGGTGTTGGAAGAGATAAGGATAGGCTAGGGGGATAAAAAAGAGTTGGAGGAAATAAAAGAAAAATCTAGTCCCGGTTGGAACCCTTGTTGGTGGTTTCGGTTGGAGCCACCAACCGGGACTAATTCATTTATCCCGGCTGGTGGTTCCAACCGGGACTAAAAGCTCCACTTTTGTCTCGGTTAGAACCACTAACCGGGACTAAAATGACCTCTCACGGACTATGAAATTTAGATCGGAACTAATGCTCTTTAATCCCAGGTTCAAAAATAACCGGTTGTCTCCTGATGGAAAGTTGTTTCTCTGTCAGTGGCAGCAACAGCAGGGGCAGCCAGGGCCGGATCGGATGGACGGACGAGCAGAAAGAATCGCATGGCATGGGGTCGGGGTGCTGCAGCGAGGGAACACGATCATGGCGAGCAACGAAAAGCCGGCCCTGGTTCACATGGACGCATCATGATCGGCCGCTGCAGGCTGCGCTCGCGTACGTGGCTACGTGCGCATGCGCTCGGCCTAGCTTCGGATACGGGAAGAACTCAGAAGCGGCTGCGGCGAGAACGCCGCTGTCTTTGTTGTTGCTGGGTGCTGTGCAGTATGTCAGTATGCGTGTACGCATGATGCCGGTAGGGCCACCATGCATTTACGTACCGTACGTATAGTACTACCTGGTTTTGGAGTTCGATCTGCGCTGTTCTGCGGGGTCCGGAGGATGTCCGATCCGATCCGCTCGTGTTCGACTGTTTAGGTAGGCGCGCAGGTCTCGGGCACTTTGTTGGTTTGGCGGCTTGGGCGCGCGCGGCGCCCGTCGTAGACGGCCACGGCGTGGGATCAGCTAGCATTCCCGGATTTTGGCGTCAACACATGCATGGTGGCTGGTTACTGAAACTGTTTCGGAGTTCAGGCTTTCAGCTCGCCGTTTCGCTCTTCCGAGAAGGTGGACAGTGGGCGCAGCCGATGCGGGTACGTAGCTTGATCGGCCAGGCTTTGCCTTTCGCTTTTTCTTAACGAACAAACTGCCTGCTGCCTGGCTGGGACTTGGATTGATTACGACTCTGTTGGCCGCTTGAGTCTCTTTATCTACCTGGACTATGATCGATCGGCTCTGAGTTCTCATCATTGGATCCACGCACGCGCCGTCATGATTCGCCTCGGTGTTCCACTGCCCTTAATCGATCGAGTACGTGATCATTGTTCATAACTGTACCAGTCCTCTCGCGACGCCATGCCATCGCTCCGTCAAACTTATGCCAAGGTCCAGGCATCAAAACGCATGAATTAACCTGAACCTCTCGTCTGATTTTGCTGTCGATGCTGCATATAGCTTGTCCGTGTTTCTTACCAGCTGATCTGAACCGTGCATGCAGTAGGAATTAGCCTTGTGTCTCGTCCTGTACACACTTCGATTCGTTCATCGATCCAATCTATAGCTTGCTCTGAACTCTCAGCTCATTCTCTCGTGCTTTCCGTGTACGGGGCCGACGAAGCTGCGTCGCGGGTTCGCAATGTTAGCTCGTTTGCCTTACAAAACTTACCCGATCCGGGGTCCTATTCCCGGCTACCTGCATGTTCTTCTCAGGTCTATCAATCCGCTGCGTGCAGATATATACAAAGTTCCCAAATAGAATGTCAGACCGAGTCACCACTTGGACGTACTGGCCCTAACTGCCGATTACGGATTTGATGGAACCAAGCCACATGCCCTGCGGGAATTCGGCCAAAGCACACGCACATGGCCGAACGGCAATAGAAAAGGGCGGGTAGGGGAGAGGCCCGGTAGGGATGTCACTCGTTCTTCGTCCGGCGAATAATTCATTTGACTGCCACATGTTTGGTACTGTCTGTATCAGTACTGGAATAAGAGTGTTGCGGCTAACCTTTGTTGTTTAAAACGTTTAGGCTAGGCTGTCCAGGGAAGAACCACCGATGGAGTTACATGTCTTTCTTCAGAAGAAGTTTTATACTCCCTCCGTTCCAAATTATAAGTTATTTCAATTTTCTTGGAGGGTCAAAGCACCTCAAGTTTGACCAAATTTATACAATAAAGTACTAACATTCATGATATCAAATAAGTATCATTAGTTTCTTCGTTAAATATATTTTCATAAAATATCTATTCGGTGCCGCAAACTTTTGTGATCCTCTATAATTTCGATCAAACATCAAATGATTTGACTCTCAAAAAATTGGAATGATTTATAATTTGGAATAGTAGGTTACAGTTTGGTCAGTACTCGGAGTGGCAGAATGCAGACCAATAATCATGCAGAGATGATTGCCATGGCAGTTTGTAAATATATACCGTGGATCTTGGTTGGTCTTGGTAGGTGACTGCAGTAGAGACAAGCTTATCTTGTGGAATATTGTCACCTAAGATGCGAGAGAAAGGAGGCAAAAACAAGTTCTGATTAGATGTGCATACTCACCTGCTGAGGATGCTAAACTCTGAGATGCCAGAGCCCAGAGGACACAAAAGTGTCTCAGCCGGTAGAAATTAGTATACATTATCGTTTTTTTTGTGGGGATAGTATACATTATCGTTAAGAAGTAGGTACAAGTACAATCCGTGATGTGATTGTTCACTTAGCTTTTTCCAAAAAACGAATGAGGCGCGTCTCTTCAGTGTCTGGTTGTCTGCTAGGCCATATGTGTTTAATCCAGGGCCGGGACATGAATTGGCTTCAGTGCACAGAAAAATCCCTTATTTTTCCGGGGCCCACGGTGGGGAACGAGAGTCAGCCCCCACCTGCTTGTATATTGTATCAACAATCATTTTTCTTGTGATGGATGAATCGTGATTCGCGTGAAACAAATATAATGTGAAACAGCGGGACATTAAAACCTCGAACGGCCCAAACTAAACAAGGCCTCCAAATTACCTGACAATTTGTTCCGGCCCAGGATACAAATTGGGCACGGCCCAAGCTAAACAACTCCGACGCTCGAAGACTTCGATACGGCCCAATCACCGCGGGCTGTTCCGGATAGAGACGCGAGGCCGCTGCCACTGGAGCGGGGAGCGCCACCGCCGCCACGCCGCCCGCCCACGCGCACGCGGCAAGCAGACTGCAGAGCCGTGCCCGTGCCCACTGCCCACCGCCCACTCGCGAGTGACTCGAGGCTCTTTTGTGTCGGACCCGAGTAGTAGAGCGGCGTGGCCGGTGGTGCGTGCGTGCTGGCCTTTCTCCTTCCCCAAGCCAAAACCCAGAGAAGCGCGGCGCGGAGCAGCACGGGATGGAGCCCTCGCCGGCGCCGGGAGAGCTGGGCGCGATGCTCCAGGCGGCGGGCGACTTCGCGTCCTACCCAGGCAATGCCTCCTTCCTTACCTCCCTTCGGATTTGGGCGGAGTTTGTTGCTCGCTTTGTTTGGCGCCCGGCCGTTCCTGGGTTGCTACTACTTCCGTAGGGAGCGGTTTTACTTGTATCTGATCTTGAAAACGGACCGGATCAGGATCACTTTGGGTGTGGAGCTTGGTGCGCTGGAACCCTAGTAGGGGTACCTGGCCGGGGCGGGCCCTAAACTTCGGCATTCGATTGATTCACTGCTGGGTTCCGCTGTTGGTTGCAAAAATATGATCACATATGCTGCGTAGGCCTGTAGTGTCACTACCTCCAGTTTTATCAGTGAACGCATAACTATTTCTAGTTTGATTTTGAAGCTGGAAATGCTAATGGCTTGTATTTGCAGCTTCCGTCGATTTTGTGTCTTTCGCCTGAGTATGTTTTGGTGGAAAGCTATTTTTCCCCATCAGAAGGGGATTACAAGTAGGACAGGATGATTCAGGATATCATGCATCTGCTGAAGTAGTGCATATTGAAGACTTGAATTTTAACAGGACTAGTTAAAGCTTTGAAAGACGGAGATAGGCTAGTCATGTGCTGACTAGGAGACTGAGTCTATATTTCATTGTTGCAGGGTTGCATAGTGATGATACTGTGAGGCAGTTCCTGGAACGTTGTCCTCTGCCTAAGCTGTTAGGGTAAACCTCTTTTCCTTCAATTTTTGTGCTGTCTCTTGTTGTATGTTCCTGTGTTGTTTAATGTTCTAACATGTTTGAAGCATATGTTTTGAGAAGTTATCTTACATTGATAAAGTCAAATTTTCTATTTAGTGCCTTCACATATTGTCTACTGGAAGCTTGTGTATAGTATCTGTTTTGCTGATTTCTGTTGTAATTTGTCTTCGTCATGTAGTGCATTGCAGAGTGAAGCAGATGCACCTGGGATGGTTGAAACTGTCACAGAATGCTTAGACAAAGTATTTTCCTCAAGATATGGAGCGTCGCTTCTACCAAGCTATGGTGTATGTGTAACATTCTCCTTCCAATTTTCTATCTAGACATGTCTACCTACAATCAACATAGAATATCTTGCGAAGTGATCATTGTATCTTCTTTGTGAGAACTATGGCTTAGTTCTTATACATATTGATAACTAAAGGTCTTCATTGCACTTTTATCTTCCAGGCATTTATTCGAACTGGATTGCTCACAGACTCAAAGGACATCAGAAAATTAGCCTGCAAAGCTGTATGTACCTGAATGTGTTTCTAAGTGCATGTTATTTGTGAATGTTGCTGTCTTTATTTGACTCTAGTTTCTGCTACACATTTTGGACATTTAAAAGTGTCTTTATTTGACTTTAATTCCTGTTATCCATTTAATAAGTGCATACTATGGATTTTTGCTGTAGTTTCATCTGTTTGCTTTGCTCAAATGGCAAATGCATAAAGCACAATTTCCTTCTAGTACATAAAAGTTTTTTTTTGTAACCTTCAAGAATATTTAATCTGGACTCGACTCATGTAGCCTAGAATAAAAGTTGCGGTGAAGTTTGTGTCCTAACAGCACACTGGTGTGTTTTGTCAACTCATTCAAATGCCTTTTCATGAATGCTGCTTATCATGTCAGTTTCGAAAATGCTTTACAAACTTTTGGTAAAACAATGTCTCTAGCCACTGAATGTGAAAAAAAATTCTGTCTTAACTATATCAGGTACTCCATCTTCTTGACAAAGCTGAAGATGGTGCTGCTGCGGTGGAAACAGTTGTGCAGCACAATCTGTATCCTGTTTTAATCAATTGTTTGATTGAGGGGTAATTTATTTAACACGCATAAACTTCATTTGACGATTCCTGTTGCATCATATGCATTGTAATTTGGTGATAAATTTGTATTTGCTATCTTTGGTTTCTGCAGAGATGAAGAGATTTCAGCAATCATTCTGGATGCTGTGAAGCGTTTAGCAGAAATTCCTAAAGGAGCTGTGAGCCCAACAATTTTTCTTGAAGTATTGAACTCTGCTCTGTTCGATCGATACTGTAGTCATATTGTAGTCTGTTTCTTTCCTGTTTGTAGGAAATCATATTCCCACTCCCACCAGATGGTCAAGGATCCGTGCAACTTGGCAAAGTGGCATCTCAGTCATCCTCTTTGGTATGGCATCTCGTGTCCACTATTCTGACACAATTGTGCAGAAATAACCAATAAATGCCCTTGTGGACCAATGCCAGTCTACATGCACAGCAACAGAAGCAAGCATGAGCTTTGAAACACACCAGTTAATCAACAATACTTTAGTGTATATCATCAAAATCTAATATAATAATCACTATAACTGGTACCTTTCTACTTTCATATATATTATATCATCGTTGCTTGTGGCTCTTGTTGGATTTCATCCCTAGCCTACCTCAATTTGCTTGGGATAAAAATGCTTTGTTTGTTTGATAGTGGCATATAAATACTAATTTATGAGGAATCTGTCAATAACATTTTCACGTGGCTACCAGAGTATATGTGTAGCAGTAATGGCCAAAGGTCCTGCATGCATCCTAGGATATCGTTGGAGCTGAAGCTGTAACCATAATCAGTCTAGTTATTTATCTTCAATATTTTCAAATGTCTGCACACTTCCCTTTTCCCTGTTGCTAACAGAATAAGCTTCAACAATATAATAAAGTGTTTGTCTATGTTTTACTGGATGCTCTTACTGTTTATCTGCAAACCGCAACATGACTAACTCTTATTCATCTTTATTGCCATTGTAGGCACGGATTCGTATTCTATCTTTGATAGCTAAGCTCTTCACTGTTTCAAGTTATACTGCTACTGCCATTCGTGACTCAAACCTTCTCAGCATATTTGAAGATGAAATAAAAGATAGAAGAGATATGCTTAAAACCCTCAGCGCGCTGGAGGTTCTATATGAGGTAAAAGGATATTTTGTTCTGTTCATCTGTGCCCTTAATGGTTGGCTTGCTCCATGAGGGTTTCGTTGTAAACACTTTTGACTTATGTATTTACTTTTCATAAAAGGATGTATATATGTAACTCTGTTTTTAAGGAGAAGGGGCCTATCCCTTTAGTTTAAAGATAATAATGCAAGCTAGTACATCTGATGGAACAGGCTTATTTTGGCTTTGTATGATGATGTGCGTTGTGTATAAGTTCAGGAATTGTGATTCCTTTGCAAAAGGCTTGCAATAGTACTGTTTCGTATTACATGCTTAGGGCAATAGGTGTCATCACATTGTTACAATTGTTGGTTCTTTCCTTGCCTATCATACCTTGTCTTGTCACCATGCTACATAATCCTGCAGTCATAGGTATTTTGCTATTGAATGACTGATAACGATCAATGACTTCAAGATTCTGTAATTTCTGGGAGAAGCTATACAATTTGGCTAATCATGTCTTTTTATCACACTGCAGCTCGTTGAACACCCTCACAGCAATATTTTCCTCCTGAAGACCAACTTGCTTCAACTCATAATTGATGTGATCAAGTACTTGCCTTGTGCCTGTACATCTCTGTTTTTTCTTCTGTTATTTTTTCAGCTATTCTATAGTGTTTTTTCTTTTGGTCCGTGTGCAGTGACTCCTCAGCTGATTCTGTTATACGGTCAAGGGCAGCATTAATTAGTGGGAGGCTTCTTTCATCAGCTGATGCTTTCACAGCAATAGACCAATCTTGTAAGTATCATTATGTTCAGTTGTAAGACTTCTGTTCACTAATCCCCCCACAACTTTGAGCATTGAAGGAATTTTATTGTCAACCTTTCCTCATCTCTTATATATATAAAAAAAACTTGTCATCATCCTGCTTTAAATGTTATCAAGACAATCTTCTTTGGTTTTCTTACATGAGGAGCTAGACAGACTTGATGAAGATTTTGTCTTGTTAGGTGTTACAAACCTGCTCGCAGCCATAGACAAAATATTGAAGATGGAAGAAAACCAGAATACTGATGAAATTGAGAGTGCATTGGAAACCTTAGGTCTCATTGGTACAAGTAAGTCATGCTTCTGCTTGATAGTATTGGAATTTTCACCAGATTGCCGGAACACATCCTTATTGTTTGCTTGATTTTATGGTAAAATAGCAACTCAAGGAGCACATTTCCTGCTGACATCATCAAATGTTGCTAGACATGTTGTCGAGTCATCGTTTGACCGACAGGGCAGAGGTAGACAGCTGGTAAGTTTGTGTACACATTTTCTTCTTGTTCCATTTACACTTGTTGCTGCTGGTAAAGCAATCAAATCGTCAGAAACTATACCTCTGATGTGTTATGATACATGTTCAGGCCGCTTTACACGCCTTTGGGAGCATCTGTGGTGTTGATAGGCAAGAAGACCAAATGAAACTGGATGGTCAAGCCGAAGAGTACTTGAAGCGCTTGGTCTATACCACTGCAGCAAACAGTTCAAAATTAACCCCCTCAGTTAGTAGCAACACCTTTTCTAGTGTGCTCATTTATCTTTAATTGCTTATGGTTCTGCCTTGCTTAGTTGGATGTTTTTTCGGCTTTATTGTTTGCCAGGCTCTTCTTCTATCAATTCTGCAACAAGATCCAGACATACGGATAGCTGTAAGCAGCTTATGCTCGTTAAAGATACTTTTGCATAAATGAATATTTGTAATCTCTTTAGCTTGGTTATTAGTATTGTGCACAGCCAGATGAATTTCTACCCTCTACAGTAATTCTTTTGGCTGAACACATGCCCTTGGATGTCTGCAGGGCTACAGAGTAATATCAGGACTGGTTGTCCGGGAATGGTGCCTAAGGGAGATTTGCTTAAATTCAGATATAATCAGACTTGTTACAGATCCAACAATGGAGACAACCAAACTTGGTAAGGAATTAATACATCTGGCCCTAATGAAGTAATTGTAACCATCTAGACTTGTTTCAATAGGATCTCTGCAGAATGATATTCCTTTTAGCATTTGGATATGATGCCATGCTTAAGTCATCCATAATTACTAATCATGTCATGGACTACGCTAATTTCATTTAGTGGACCAATTAAGTGGTAACATTTATTCATTGTCGTAGGCATGGAAGCACGGTACAACTGCTGTGTGGCAATCAACAAGTCTTTATCGTCTTCGCATCTTCTGCATGAAAAAAGTCTATCTGAACTCATTGGGAAGGTATGCTCTCTCAGGTCCAGCATCTGCCACGTTTTGTTGCTTGAATCGTGAATGTTAATCAGCAAAACGAAACATTTTGGTGCAGTTGAATGATGCGGTGAGACGGGGCCCTTACCTTTCTGAAAGGAAGCGCGAGGAGGCGCGGCCAGTGGTTGTCCCTGCAGAGAGGTTTTAAGTTTACCTGAAGTCTTCATCCAAATTCCAAAGCAAAAGACGAGCGCACCATGTAGTTAGAGGAAACTGGGCTTGCCCTGCTTCTGAATTTCTGATGCAGTTGGCTTTCTGTATCATCAACAAAAAAACATATATGATGTACTTGGGACTTGGGTTATGGGGAGGACATATACGACATGAATGAGTTGTACAAAACATGCTGTGGAAGTGTAGAACTGTGGATGCAAGGCAGAGTGAGCATGCTGGGCTGCTAGTTGATGGTGAGTCCTTCCATATCAGGCAGTATGGCCTGTAAATGGACCCATCTATTGCAGGGTCATGCCAGAATTTGGGAAATAGCAGGATCAACCGGCCCTCTCTTTTTCTACATCTATCTAAACTGTTCCTAGATTTGCAAGGACTGAATTGGCACACCAAACAATCAGCCTCTGTGAAGTGTGAACTCTGTATTTCTGTACAAAATACTACGTTCTCTGGCGGGACCCACGCGGAACGGATAATGTGGTGTACGAGCCAGCGCGACTACGCGGCAGGGGCACGTGTCTGGCGAACTGCCCATCAGAAGCCTCAGCTATGGACAAGAACGCATGGACTTGTCCAAATCCTCCCGAGTCCTGACTAACCCTGCTATCCAATCCACGAATGATTGGGTAAAGTTTCAGCATCTGCAGAGCCCCGCAGGTTGTGAGCTCTCATGGGTGTTTTCCTTTTTATTTTTAGTACACGTCACGTCGAATATTTAGATACTAATTAGAAGTATTAAATGTAGACTATTTATAAAACTCATTAAACAGATGGAGGCTAAACGGCGAGATGGATCTATTAAGCCTAATTAGTTCATGATTTGACAGTATGCTGCTACAATAACCATTTGCTAATGATAGACTAATTAGTTTTAATAGATTCACCTCGCCGTTTCTTCGTCTATGTAATGGGTTTTGTAAATAGTCTATGTTTAATACTTCTAATTAATATCTAAACATTCGATATGTGTTAAAAATAAGCAAAGGGACTGGCGACATCCAGTTGGTTCTTCTTCTGAGGCGGTCCTACCGTCCTAGTTGTTTCTTGAATCTTGAACTGCTTACCTGGCAAAAGAAACAAAAAGATATGTGAAGAAGATGGGAAAACCAAGCAAGCAAGGTGAAGAGAATACCCTTCAACCCTTATCTCTATTTAATCGTCTGATCAAAAGAAATTATCATGCTGATTAAAGAATTTATGCTGGAGGTGGTGGAATTGCAGTTGATCACTAAGTGGCGGAGTTGTGTTGGTTCTTGGTGCGAGAGCAAGGGTTAGGTGGCAAAAGCGGTAGTGAAATCGATCCCCATCTCTTGTCAGACACCGTCTTGTCGACGCAAATATTTTTCGCCGATTGCTGGTGCTTAAGATTCTTGATCGAAACTAGGACTGGCGCTAATCGGAGTTTCTTTCGTTTCATGCGTGCTGACTGCATCGGCAAGATAAGAGGTGAGTTCTCTTCCCGTCGCTTGTCATCATTTCGTCGGAATTCATGCGATCTCCTCCTCGGCTCAACCGTGCTTGTAGACTGCAGGGAAGGTGTTTGTGGAATTGCCTCCTTGGGGGCGGCTGAGGAGAGGGAACAAGTATGACGATGCCGTGGGGGGTCGCGGTCTGCATCGTGGACATGGTGTGGGCGGTGCTCGCCGGCTGGGTGTCCACCTGCCTGGTGGTAGCCAACGAGCTCGCCCGCGCCATGCGCAACGGCGAGATTGGTCCATTTGTCGTCGGCTGAGTTAATTCGACATAGTTTGTTCATTCGTTCCTTCAGGTACGCGATAATGCCTCTGAATTTCTGTGGTTTCTTGTGATACTTCTGAGTTCCTAAATTGGGAAACTGGCAGATCACAGTTCTTTCCTTTTACAGTAGTTTGTGCTATGAAGGAATGTGTATATCTTTTGTTGACAGCTCTTCTGTCCATCCTGAAATTTTAGATATTTTTCTCAGTTTGGACTACCATAGTACTGAAAAAAAGAGGCAACAAAGATGTATTAGGGGGAACATTGCATTTCTGTTTAGGTTAAATTGAAGTAGGTATCATGATTCTTTCACAAAAGAAACTTGATGTCACGGTCATGTCTGGTCATGTATCATACTGGAATTTTCTACATGATTTTAGCAGAATACTTTAATGTGAGCAGCTGTGGTTCATCAGGACAAAAATAGCAGTGCAGTTGGGCAATCCCCTATTCGGAATATTGTTGGTTACTCTTGGATGCTTAATTTTTATGTGCATTGGATGGGAATTGATATTTAGTTTTCACATGGGATGGTGACGAGCTGTCCAAATTATTCATAAGAGCTAGTTATGCTTAGCTACTAAGCTTCCATGGCTAAAAAACACCGGATTTTGTTCCCTAAAAAAATGCTTTATTACTTTAAGTGTAAGAACAGGACAGCATCAGCCCACCTCTAGATCCATATTCTGTTTCAATTGAGTGTCTCTTGAATACTGTTTGGCCTGATCAAACACTTTTGCCCATCTGAATTGTCTGACTTTCAGTGGAAGCAGCTGGAACAGCTACTCCTGAACAGCATTTCTGCTGAAGCCATCTTTGTATTTCTTACTGCACAGCATTTCATGGTTTTTGCAATGTTCAGCACATTCGGTATGGTTGCATGAAAAATGTGTTAAGATTTTAGCTTGAGCATTCTTTAGCGATCAATTTTATCCACAGCTGTTTGCTTGGAATTAATGTTAACACAGACATTCTGTTTACCTTTCCTTGTTGCAAGCTTATATCTCTTTTGACTGTATCTAATGTTTTTTTATCTTCTGTTGCAG
The DNA here is from genome assembly GCF_000263155.2 of Setaria italica. NCBI lineage: Eukaryota > Viridiplantae > Streptophyta > Magnoliopsida > Poales > Poaceae > Setaria > Setaria italica. The sequence goes on along the minus strand of NC_028452.1, from coordinate 10,892,269 downwards.
GTAGTTCTTTTTTCAGTCCATTACGTTCAATACACGGCATTATACTGTACAGAGACCATAGATTGCATGGCTTTAGTCTTCAGAATTAGATGATGGCTTTCTTTTGTTTTGGGATTTTTGAGTTGTGGTAATGTTGTCGAGCCTTCGCACAAACATTCTCTCTTTCAGTGGTATGGATCAAGAATTAGTCCTGTAAAGCAATTCTGAATCGAAATTTCATATTTAATGTTCTGTATACCACCCCAGGCTTTCAATGATGTCTGCATCTTTTTTTTTCTTGAAAGATATACTGGCTCCAGTTCTCCAAACATACCGATGCACTCTTATTGCCATGTCTGGGGTGTCAACTACATGTAATCCCCCTACTTGAATTATGAAAGAACATCAATTCATAAATTGGGAAACAGGGAGGCTTTCTAAAAGCAAAGTAAACCATTCATATTGAGAATCGAGTATGATCCATGCTACGAATGTAAGTCCCCCTACTTGAATTATGAAAGAACATCAATTCATAAATTGGGAAACAGGGAGGCTTTCTAAAAGCAAAGTAAACCATTCATACTGAGAATCGAGTATGATCCATGCTACGAATTTCAGGTCCATTTTCGAGTGAGGAACTAAAAGATCTCACAAAATGGTGTTCGATCTTACCATTTGCAGTCAATTGTAATGTTCAGTGAAACTTGACAAGTAGCGCGCCAACGATCATAATTCATAGCAAATAAACAAATCTGTGAATGCTATCTGATGGTCAACAAATTCTTGAGCACGTTTATTGACCTATGAACCACGTAATTAATAGATTGACATGCTTCAAGACCAGCTCATCAAATACTTAAGATATTGGACATGTTATGTGTGCCTGCCAAAAGGCATAACACTCTTTCATCAAATGTTAAATTAATCATATTAGGATAAGGGCTAGACACTAGACTTGAACAACACAACTATGAAACAACAATATCATATGAACCATAGTCCATTCTGCAGTGTCGATTTTTCATACAACAGAGATTTCAAGTTACAGCAACAACCAACTAGCTGCTTCTTTCAGGGCAGAACCATTGTACAAATGTCCTGTTTGGCAAACAGACACATCACTCCCTTCTTCGGCTTTTCTGGTGGTGGTGATGACGATGTTTGGATTTCTTCTTGTACTTCTCCTTATTTTTATCTCTCTTATCTTTTTTCTCTGATTTCCGTTTCTTTTCTTTCTTGCTCCGTGGTTCAGAGCTTGACGACTTTCCATCCAACGATTCCTTATGCCAATCATCAGGAGATTTGGATTTCAAAAACGAAGGCTTCTCTGGGCCTTGCACTCGGCGTTCCCATTTTTCTTCCACACGTATGTCAGGACTAGGCTCGTTGTCTTTACGATGGGACAACAAATCAAGGTATGGACCGGGCTCGTCCATCCTAGAACCAACAGCCCCACGTCCTCGCTTCACCCTAACAAAGTAGCAACAAATTGCACATGTTACCAATAGTCACAGATAGGTAACACCAAGCAAAGGTCCAGAGGGCATGCACAAATTCAAAATATGCCACATAATAGGATACCAGCACCCACAAATAGAATAATGTGCTACTATCAGGAGGTGGACAGATTGCATGATTTTCATAAAAGATCACCAGAGTTTTTTCTTTTAAAAAATCATAGTTACATGTCAGGTGTTCATCTAGAAAATAATGAACTTTTCTCACAAAAAGAAGATACTGAATATTCTAACTAACCTTGAATGAAGAAATCTTTCAATTTCATCATCACCCAGACCATCCTCCTTGTCTGAGTAGGAGTAGGCAATCCCTTCTTGTTCAACTCTTGAGCTGGAGCTATGGTTTCTGGAGTCACTTTTACGCTTCTCACCTCTTGAGTCATAAAGATCTTTACTTTTGCTACTTCCGCTTCTCATCTTGGATTCCAACTCCAATTCCTTTTCCCTGGCTCGCCACATTTCATTGACCTCCACAACACGGTTTGCTGCAGGCCAACAGCTTGATTCAATTCAACAAAACGTATGGAAAAGCTACTTGATGTAATTAAAAGAGATAGTAACATGAGTCCTATACAGGAAGCAAGAGCCAGGTAGAGTTTTTACAAGATCACGTGATTGCAACTGTTTTATTGTTTTCAAAAAATATAGAAAAAGAGTGGCAAATGATTCAATAAACTCAAAATACAGCTGCAACAAGGGCATTTCAAAGGAGCACAATGCTAACCTTGCTGAACTCCACGAACTGTGGCCGTGAGGAACCGAGAGTTTGGACGATGCCTTACATTAGGCTTTCGAAGATACGCATGGACACCTTCCCTGTCAGCCTCTAACTGTAATCTTCGCGCTTCTTCAAGTAGTAAAGAAGCAAGACGATTCTCTGTCTCCAGATCCATAGTCTAACTCCAAGTTCAACTGGCAATCAAGAAATAAAATTTTTAGTATTTATAAAAATAAGATAATATCAAATGAAATAAACAAAAAATAATAATGGCATATACTTCAGAGTTATATTTATGAAACATCAAAGTTCTTTAGAGAAAAACTAAAGGAAACTTAGCATTCCAGATTTCCATCATATAATCATTAATAATGTACTGATCTGAATATTTGGCTCGGGCCTCGGGCATAAGGGCAATGTGGCTTGGGCAATAAAAGAACCAACAGTGGAATGCCCAATAATTTTGTAGACCATGCAAAAGTTTTGAGCCTCGTACACAACCGTTATCTAGGTTTGATCAAATCAAGGAGTAGGATTCAAACCAAGCTGTCAGGTTACTCAGGAAAGCAGAGAGGCACCAAAGCGATGTGGCAAGGGTGGTGCATGGATCTGGACCAAGTAAGGCAGCAGTAGTTGCAAAGAAATAATACATGATGTTGCTTGGTGTAATCTATGTTGGAATTCAGGAGTGGCCTTATATATATGCTATCCATCTAAATAAAAATTGATTGTAACATTACCAGCCAAAAAGATGTCTCAAAACTGTTCAACAATGAGTCATCAAGAAAGACAAAAATACGAAATGCAATTGAGTAATTCTTAAGAAACCGCTCTTAAATGAGAAACCTAGGGAAAACACTACAGGTTTTGTTTGGATAGAGAATAGTCCCATCGAATACATGCGTATTCGGAGGGACTGATAGGAAAATTAGTTGATTACTTGATTTTCCACTCCATTCCACATGTACTGGGACTGGGAGGGAGTTGTGTTATACAACAAGCCCTAAGAAATTCCGTGGGGATCGGGTTGAACCCCAAGATTTCTTTGCAAAATTTACTAGCTTCTAACAGTTTCGCTACAAAGAGTGCGGGTTGGATCGTGAAGATCTGGATTTGATCACTCAGAGGTGACAGGACGCGCGACCCGCCCAACAACCAAGCAAGGTTAGGGTTCCTTACCAAGTGCAGAAGAAATCGATCCAAGCTCGGAGGAATCCCCTCCACGCGGCGGCCCCCCAGCGCCGAGTAGGTGTAGGACGACGACGACGACGACAGGAGGAATCCCTTCGAGTCTTCGACTGTCCGCGGGGCAGGCGGCGTGTCCCCCTCTGGCGGAAGGAGGCACCGAGGGACCCTTGGTCGGGAGGAGAGCGCTCGATGGGGCGCGAGCGGAGCGGACCGCGGAGGCGGAAGGGAGAGGCGACGGAAGAGGCCTGCGCGTCTTCCCTCGCCGCCGCGGCGCCGGCCGGGAGGGTGAAGGACGAAAGAAGGGGATTTCCTTGGCTACAGCCTACAGTGTATAGTTGGATCCCTTGGAACTTAACTAAACGCCACACTTTTTCGAAGGGGCCAGGCAAGGTTAAGAAAAGCGCGCTAAGCGTGCGGTGACCCTCTCCTTATGGCTTAAGGGCTGTAGCCTGGAGGAGTCTAGCCAGGCTTGTACCAGGTAGCTAGGCTCCTCAGAGCTAAACCCGAGACCCGATATATGTAGGAGTATGGTGTTTGGTTGTTTGTTCGCACGAGACAGACTCTTCTGAGAATCTTCTGAGAATCTGTTTGGTTGCTTGTACGACGAGACAGGCTCTTCTGAGAATCTTCTAAGAATCTGTTTGGTTGCTTGTACGAGGACGGGTTGTATGAGATGAAAATATATAAATAATCATAGTAATGATATTTATTGCAGGGAAACTATTATCTTATAGCTCTTAGTTTATCTTATTACTCCTTAATATTAATCGAAATATGTTAATATCATTTAATATGTGCTAATAATGCATTAATAACATCATTAGATGGCTAATTACCCGCACCACGCGAGCCTGGCTCGGCAGAAACGGCCAATTTCTGCGTACCTCCAGAGCCTGGCTGCGGGGAAAATCTTGCACGCGCGGAGCCTGATCGAGCATATGCCCAAACTAAACAAACGGGAAATGTTGCATCGGTGGAGCGTGGCTGAGGGCAACCAAACACCCTCTAAGCATGCTTAAAGCGTTTTGTAGTATAGCAATGCTGAGTCCTATAATTTGGAAATTTAGGATAGACGAAGCAATCATAATATACTTGTAGGCCCAGCAAATTATAGTCCTAGCACTCAGTCGTAGCCATGACCTATTGACCTTTCAGCACAGTAAAGTCAACCTCAAGCCCAATTAGCCCCACAAGAAAATATCTTCTTCTATTTTGTTCTGACGTAAACAATCCAATCGAATCCCTGGTCAGATCAATCGAATCCCTGGTCAGATCCCCTTCCTCAGCTCCCATCCATGTGGTTCTGCCACAAATCGGAGCCCTCCCTAGCACCCATATCCTGAATCCAATGCAAACATTGGTTGTACCTGTGCACTACTCCTCTTATGTAATCCCAATTTAATCGGAGATAGAGGCGGCCGAGAAGGGATCGATGCCAGTGATTGGAAAAGCAGAGAGGGAGGAGCAGATAAGCTACGGGGATGTTTGGATACTATGTGCTAAACTTTAGCAGTGTCACATCGGATGTTCGGATGCTAATTAGGAGGACTAAATATGAGCTAATTATAAAACTAATTGCAGAACTCCTATGCTATTTCGCGAGACGAATCTATTAAGCCTAATTAATCCATCATTAGCAAATGGTTACTGTAGCACTACATTGTCAAATCATGGACTAATTAGGCTTAATAGATTCGTCTCGCGAATTAGACTCCATCTGTGTAATTACTTTTGTAATTAGCCTATATTTAATACTCCTAATTAGCATCCAAACATCCGATGTGACATGTGCTAAACTTTAGCACGGGTATCCAAACACCCCCATGGCAGTATGCGGGAGGAGCAGGTCAAGGTCACGGCTTGCAGGAACGCAGCAAGACGACGAGGAGGCCGAAGACGTCGACCTCAAGCTTGGGTGCCGCTCCCGTACTGCTTTTCTCTGCCTCCTTGGTCTACACGTGCCTTGGGAGCGCTCCCGACGATCTGATTGTGGATCTAGAAGAAACTTTCGCAAAAACTTTCGTAAGTCTACGAGACTTCCGGTGGAAGCTTAACCTGACAAAGTGCATCTTCGACGTGCTTTTTGGGAAACTACCCAGGTTCATCATTAGTCGGTCACCGAGGCATTGAAGCTAACCCCGAGAAGATCTCCGCCATCACCGATATGCATGCCCTATCACCGATAGGCATCAAAGACGTCCAAAAGCTGACTGGATGCATGTCGATCTTCAACAGATTCATCTCAGGCTTGGAGAATGGGACCTACCATTCTTCAAACTACTCAAGCGGCAAGACAAGTTTCAGTGGACCGAAGAGGCAGATCAAGTCCTACAACAATTAGGCTCCGTTTGGTGTCGCTATTATGGGGCTTGGTATTGAATTGGTCTCAATACCAAATCAGAGTAGTTTAGGAAGAAGGTGGTGAAGGTGGTGGTTAGGGAGAAGCGCTGCGAGGAGAAAGCAGTGAGTGTAAGGAGGTTTGGGTTCCAGACAGTGAGAATGCCCCTAGAGGCACCGGAGGAGGGAGAGAAGGAGGCAGGAAGGAGGTGGCTTTGAAGTTGTTAATGTGTTGGAGCTTTGTTTCTTGGAAGCAAGTAATAGCAGGCAAGCAGGAGGGAAGCGCAAGCCGGATGTTGTCACATTTGCACTTGTCACTCAAGCCGTGAACATTCCAAGTCAGGATGGTGACCAGTCTTGTGGCGCTAGCCATGGAAGAACACGGAGATCATCTGAGGTGAGCAACCAAGCAAGCGATGAGGAACAGGCAAATGCAAACAAGTACACGATAGGACTGTTGAAGACAGCCAGATCATGCTCCAGCAGCGAGAGGCGTCCTGACAAACAGGACGACCTCTGGAGGTTGACAATCTCAAAACACTGAGCCAAACACTCTAAAAATATGATTTAAAAAAATATGATTTCACTAGAATGCCATAGTACATATACAGGTTGACAATAGCTTTCCAGCGTGTATAATATTGAAAGTGGCAAGTGAAACTATCTTTTTCAAGTAACGGGTGGCTTCTTAAAATCAAGTCTAAATCATTTTTTCTCAAGAAATCCAAATCAAATCAAACCAAACCAAACAAAAAAACATTCGAGTTATGTAAAGGTTAGGCAATATATTGTAAAATGATAATCCATATTGTGGGAGGTTCGGTAGTGGAGTTGGCAAACACATGCAGGGTGTAGGAAAACCAATGCCTCGTAAAGGAGAGAGAAGGTCGAAACCTCAAATTGTAGTAGGTGGCGATACATGAATAAATAATATTGTACTTGATGACTTTGCATGAATCATGAATAAAAAATGTCCAACACGCAGAGCTGAGACAAGAGGAAATGGCCTCACACACAAATGGAAAAGGAATATATGATTCATATTTTTTTACTTATTTCGTGGGGTACAGTGACAATGCTTACATAATGCAACATATTAGAATTGGTGCTCAAATATTAAGTTAGGCATAGATCTGGCCGGCACCTACAAATTGATCGCAAAGAAGATTAGGGATGATTGTTTTTTCATTAAACCGAGCAAGGCATGAGCGAACCCTTTAGCAACCAACAAAAACAAGCCGAAAACAAAAATCAATCGGTTTATGAACTATTTTTATCCTGAATCATCAGAATGTACAATCTTCACTATTTACAACATGCTCGCTACTGAACTGTACACCACGGCTAACGAAACAATCAAACACAAAAAGAAGTAGAGGGGTCGACGACAGTGATCATCGACTGACTGATCGAACTATCTTTCCCAATCTGCTGAGCAATAGCATCACTCGTTTTCTTATATTGAATGCTCAAATAAGATAATTTCTACATATCTAAACTGTTCCTAGATTTGCAAAACCTGAATCGGCAAACCAAAATATCAGCCGCTATTGGGCACTCTATATTCTGTACAACAACAACAACATCTCTGACACTGAAGTATGCAGCATGCGCCCTCTGCACTATTTACACCATGCGCACGACTGAACTGCCCTGTGCCCTCTGTACACCACGTCAAAACAAGACACAAAAACGGAGAAGCTGAGGCATCGACGACGACAACGAAGCGCTCAGACGTCGGTGTCCTCTTGCACCGCGATGAGCAGCGAGTACTTGACCTTGAGCGCGATCTTGCCGCCCTCGACGCACAGCTTCGCGCCGGTGACCACCCAGTACCCCGGCTGGTCGTCGGGGCCCCTCATCACCTCCGTGGTGTCCACGTGCCTCGCCATCTTCTGCACCGGGAGCGGCACCGGCGGTCCCTTGGGGAATATGGCGGAGTTCACCTCCACCTTCTCCTCCGCGGCGGGCGGCGGCGGCACCGCCTGCGCCAGGCCGCCGGAGAGCGCCGCACTGAGCCTCGCCGACAGCGAGCCGGACTTGAGGGGCACGACGGAGGGCCCGTCCCACTCGGACCGCCGGATCTTCGTGGCCGCGACGCCGGAGAAGCCCAGCCGCAGGAAGAGCACCTTCTTGAGGCAGCAGGTGTCCCGCACCTCCAGCCACGCCCTGGTCACGATCGCCGCGCAGTCGTCGATCCGCGCGCCGTTGTACTGCACCGGCGCCGTGCAGACGTGCGAGAGCAGCGGCGACATCACGGGCTCGATGTAGTCGCGCTCGTCCACGATCGCGTCCTCGGCCGACGCCGCCTCGCCGGCCACCGTGATCGTGCCCGGCGTCACCGACAGGTGCTGCAGGTGGACCCCCAGCCGGTCGTTCTTCTTGCCTTCCAAGAACAGCCGGATGCCGGTCACCGGACGGTTGCCGGAATCAACCTGCACGACACAGAATTTTGTTTGAGTTCTGCAACTGCAAATAGGAACAGTGATCAAGACGACAGGTTCCTAACAGGATACCTTGGCAGTATTGACATGAAGCTTAGGGCCCATGAGGGTGAACTGAAGAGACGGCAAGCTGTTCTTCCTCCTGTGGAGGCAAAGAGGAAGCTCACCAAACTCTGGAGCCCAGTGCCGCGGCACCTGGAACTCCAGAAACTGCTGAAGCTCTTCTATGGGCGGTTTGTCTGAATCCAAAAGCAGGAAATGGACGGCCGATTAGACGTCTGAACTGACTCCAAAGTGGCAAAGTGACAATGCTGCATCAGATGATCAGAGACGCTTACATCTGAGGTAGAGATTCACCGCATGGTTCAGGAACCCGCAGCCTCGAACGCCGGACAGCAGGGAAGTTATGGGCACGAACGACATCGAGATGACGTCCGGGTAGCCGGTGATCGTCGAGAGCCACTTGCCGTGGCCCTGCCCGCTGTCGACGCCACCTCTCCTGATGTGGATGCAGACAATGTCCTACCAAAATTCAACGGGACGCAACGCAACCATGTTATTTCTGGGCTGTTGTTGGTGGTGCCATCGCATTGTGATCAGTAAAATCGTTGGGCGAAATGCTTGCTTACATCCTTGTGAGACACGACTGGTGATCTGAAAGACTGCCAGGCCGCTGATCCGGGGCCGAAATTTCCCTGTAGCACAACAAGAATTGCTCATTCGTTTCACACATGCAGCAGGTATGAACTCATTTTTTATTTCAAACGAGGCATTCATATTCAAGTGACTGTGACACTGTGAGCAGAGGTGCACGCGGAGCAGAGAACACTCACGTTTAGCCCGTGCGTAAGCCTGTCGTCTCCGGCGGCGGTGGGATTCCCGGCCGGGCCGTCCTGCGAGAACTTGCCGTCGGCGAGCTTCTTGAGCCGGGCCTGCACGTCGCTCTGCGTCAGGCTGGAGCCCTTAAGCTGCTTGACGCACACCACGTCCTTGCCTCCCATCTTCACCCCGACGACGACGTGCGTCCCGTACTTGTCGATGAACCTGCAGAGAGCAAGCAGCCGCATCAGTTTGCTTGCTCTGCGCATCGTCACGGCTGGGACGGGAGAGGATAGCGGCGGCAAGCGTACTCGGCGAGCGCGGGGGGATCCCAGAAGGGCGGCAGGTCCTCCTTGACGCTGTCTCGCAGGGCGAGCTGCGCGCGCACGGCCTCGACGCTGTAGAGCTCGACGAAGCAGCCGTCGAAGCAGAGGCTCCGCGTGGCGGCGGCGTCCCGGTGCCAGCACCCGCGGTAGTCGAACATGACGTTGAAGGCGCCCGAGGGGATCTTCCCCGCCAGCGACAGCGACTGGTTCACCTGCTCCGCCATCTGCGGCCGGGCATCGATCACTCTCAGGGCTCCTGAGAACTCAAGTCAATGGGGGAAGAACGAAAACCCAAAGGAAGCACACCTGAGCGAAGGAGAGGACGTCGGAGCGGAACCGCGTGCGCTCGCCCTTGTCGGCGACGATCCCGGCCGGCACGCCGGAGACGACGGCCCCTCCAGGAAGGGTCAGGTCCCGCGCCGGCGCCGGCGCCGCGTCGATCTCCACCAACCTCCCCGCCGGCTTGGCGCGGCCCAGGCGGAGGTCCCCCGTGAGGTCGTACCCGCACCCGACCGCGCCCACGGCCGCCTCGGCCGCCTCCTGCGCGGTCATCCGCCGCGCGCCGAAGGACCCCCTCATCGTCGCCGTCCTTTCCCTCCTCTGCCCCCAGCGCGTTATAAGCAAGCCGCGCCCGTGCCGCCACCGGTACGGTGCTATTCCATCGGCCTGCCGTGCGGCGTGGTGTGGACTGCGGAGCCCATCCGCTTGCTCCCCGGTCGTCTTGTACCGGGAGTGCGTGTGGTGTGGTGGCGTGGCGCAGCCGGCTGCGTGCGTGGGCTTCCGCAGGCGGCGATGGGGGACGACGGTGACGGCGCGCGCGCGCGGGCGGGCGGGGTCAAGGTCGCGGGTGGTGGGGCACCATCCGGGGTGGGCCGGGACGCCGGGTGACGCCTCAGTGGAGTGACGTGCGGACGGTGGCAGCCTGGCAGGGCGCGGGGTTGACGGGGTCGCGGGAGGGTCTCGTCGCCATCGCCCTATCGCTATCGCGCGGCGGGGCTCGTGCGCGGAGGCGGCTAGGCTTTTACCGGTCAAGCGACGCGGGGTCGGGCCAAAACTGGGCGTTGGGCACGGGGGTTTGGCCGTGTGGGGGCGTTTCGGCAACGGCAGGCTGGCTGCAAGCCTGCAACTGCAGACGTCTTTCAGAGGCATTCCGCTTCTCGAGTATT